>NC_139699.1:53546582-53694082 GCF_964188405.1 Protomyctophum parallelum
GCCCTCTCTTGGACTGATGTGGAACAGCCGCACTCAGACATTGTGGAGTATGAGATTAAATACTATGAGAAGGTAGTGAATCACTATAAATTCAGTAGTTGGGGTTTGTAACTCTGTTTGAGGACAATGTTGGTGAAAAATACATGTATGGATAGTTGTTCTATCCAGTCCTTCATGACTGACACACCATAAGAACAACTAAAACCTAGGACTGCTCACACTCACATAATGTCAGAATACATTGTTAACATACAAGCAGATAATCAGTGGTTATGTTACTAACTTCAGGGAAGGAGAGGACTGAAGTCTTAATTCTCTTCAGAAAAGCCTGGCTTTTAATAATTCATTCTTATCTCAGCTCCTATGAGTTCACCAAACAAGTCCTGCCTTTCCATTTGCTTCAGTGGTTTGGATATGATGTGATTTGTTCAGACGTCATTGAATAATGCAAATATCAAGTATACATGTATTTTTGATTGTCCCGGTGTATTATAATCTGCAATTTGCTTTTGTTTAGTGACTATGACCTTGTTTCTATACCTTGCCAGGAACAAGAGCGACTGAGCTATTCATCCATGCGGACCACAATGCCCAGTGTGGTGGTGACAGGACTCAGGCCTTCCACTCTGTATGTTTTCCATGTGCGTGCTCGCACTGCTGCAGGCTACAGCGCATACAGCCCAAAGTTTGAGTTTGCCACTGGAGATGACGGTATGTCATGGGCTACGTGGGTCAGGAGCACTGTAACGGGGATAGACTCCATCTCCCAGGGGTCTAGCGCACTGTAACGGGGACAGACTCCATCTCCCAGGGGTCTAGCGCACTGTAACGGGGACAGACTCCATCTCCCAGGGGTCTAGCGCAATGTAACGGGGACAGACTCCATCTCCCAGGGGTCTAGCGCACTGTAACGGGGATAGACTCCATCTCCCAGGGGTCTAGCGCACTGTAACGGGGATAGACTCCATCTCCCAGGGGTCAAGCGCACTGTAACGGGGATAGACTCCATCTCCCAGGGGTCTAGCGCACTGTAACGGGGATAGACTCCATCTCCCAGGGGTCTAGCGCACTGTAACGGGGATAGACTCCATCTCCCAGGGGTCTAGTGCATTGTAACGGGGATAGACTCCATCTCCCAGGGGTCTAGCGCACTGTAACGGGGATAGACTCCATCTCCCAGGGGTCTAGCGCACTGTAACGGGGATAGACTCCATCTCCCAGGGGTCTAGCACACTGTAACGGGGATAGACTCCATCTCCCAGGGGTCTGTATTTTACAGACAAATATGCAAGGCATAAGCAGAAAATGGAAAAATTAGGCTAATTTATTTTAGCGGTATGTGTTACTGTGGTACTGTTAAGTGTTTTTTCTTGTCTTTGTTCAGATTCTGAGATAGCTTCTGATCAGGGGCATGCTCTGGTGGTCGTAACGGCATCTGTGGGAGGTTTCTCCCTGTTGATCATCCTAACCCTCTTCCTACTCATCACTGGACGGTACAGTCACACACACACACACACACACACACACACACACACACACACACACACACACACACACACACACACACACACACACACTCAATTGTTTTTAAGAGATGTCAAACTTTGGTACATACAACCCTGGATTTGTATACTACATTGGCAGATTCAACTTCATTTGCATTCATTTATGTGCTAGAGGTGTGATTTTGAGACATATTTCACCATTTATTGAGAGTGTGAAAATAGGATACTTAAGGATGATAGTACCTGCATTTTAGGCTATGACCCCCCCAACAAATATATAGATTTGAACTGGGGGTCCTGCCAAAATAATAATAGTTGGACTGGGGGCCCCCACCCTGACAAGTACTTGCAATCGTAGGTTGCCCAGATAAATATTGTGAAAATAGCAGATCTACAAGCACACAACATGCCGTTATAAGCTTGTAGATCGGCTATTTTCCACAATGTTTGCCTCTTTGTTATGTAATATTTTGGCCAATTTGGTATTAAAAATGTCTAAAATGTAATTAAATTGTAACTTTAGAAATGTGCAGATACACTGTATGTTGGTTTGTTTACTGTTGAGTGAGAAAACAATGTAAAATAATTTGGGGATCACCCTGGTTCCCAGTTTATGAACCACTGGACTAAGATATAGTAGAAGAGGCTGGCCGTGTATTGATAGGGTACAGTAATCAGACAGGAAAGGGGAGAGAGATGGGGAGTGACACGAGGCAAAGGCCGTCGGGCTCGGAAGTCGAACCCACAGCACGCCGTCCGGCTGGCTTGGCAGCCTAGCCTAGCTAACCGTCCGGGGTATAATTTGACACAATAGTAGTCTGTTAGTACTAGTGGCACTTGATGTTGTATTCAGTAAGTAAGCACAATGGTGTGATATTTTATAGAAAGGAGAGGGTTATTGTAGGGGTAAGAGAAAGTTTTTTTCTCTCTTTGTTGTTTATTAATTGTCATGAATTAATCCAGAATAAAACAGAGATGGGTAGTGGATAGAAGGAACCCAGTGATGAGAGGGCTCTGACAGTATGCCATTACAGAAGTGACATTTTGTTCTTGGCCTCATGTCTCAGGTGTCAACGGTACATCAAAGCCCAGATGAAGTCGGATGAGAAGAGGAGGGCACGCTTCCAGCGTGGACACGGTAAAGCATTTGGTTTCTTTATTTCTGAATATACAGTAAAATGGGCCTGCGGGTACTGAAGTATTTCGTTAGCATGTTATTTTAACACTGTTTGTGCATTCTTTGTACAGTATGTGATTACCTTGCTTATTATAAGTTAGCTTGACTAATAAGCCAGAGGCGAATCTGCGAAAAATAACTTGCCACACGACAGTGTGATATGAATTTGGCTTATTAGCCAGGCTAATTATAAGTCGCTCTGGATAAGCCTAAATTGTAATTATAAATGAATTGTCTGGGTAATCATTTAGCCAGGCTGAATCTTAAGGACACCAATTGGGTGTATGTATGCATTTTCTATTTTGTCTGTGGTTCATGGGCAGGGGCCAAACCTTACCTACAAAATACAATATGACAATAAGAACAATACAATATAAGACTTCCACCAATATTAAAAAAACAAAAAGTAAAACTAGAGGCAAGCTGTCATGATAAAAGTAATTGTTGGTGAGTGCATTATTATGTGGTTTTAAGTCAGTGTTATAATGTTAATGTTAACTGGTATTGAGTTCAATTGTATTCCTGTAAACCGATATAGGCCTATAGCTATATACCATTATTGTTTTGTTTTTGTTTTTTCAGTTCCGTTCTCAGGGATAAAGACCTATGTGGATCCAGACACTTACGAAGACCCCTCTCAAGCTATCCAGGAGTACACGAGGGAAATTGACCCCTCACGCATAAGCATTGACCGGGTGATTGGAGCAGGTGAAATCACAACACAGTCGCAAACATACTGTATGGCTGAGCTTATGGACCGGCTATAGCCATTTAGATTAGATGTCCTTATTATCCACAAGGGGAAATTGGTTAAGAGTTGGGTCTCTCGCGATCTTTCCTGCTTTCTTCACTGAGATGCTGAAGGGCAGAGCACTGCATCCCACAGAGTTTAGACCCCACATGGGTTACCCTCCACATCTTAGCCTTGTCGGGCTCCTCCGTACCAAGCCAGGAAAGAAAAGGTAAGGAGGCTCTCTATATGGCAGCTGCGAAGGATGGGGGGGGGCAACATCCATATATCTCAGCCTCCGTAGGAGGTAGGTCCACTGCTGGCACTTTGCGAAGATGGCCTTTGTGTTGTCATTAAAGGTCAACCCACTGTCAATAGTGGTCCCGAGATATTTGTAGCTGCCGACCCTCTCCACCACCTCCCGAGTCCCCACCCAGTGTCAGCCGACCCTCTCCACCACCTCCCGAGTCCCCACCCAGTGTCAGCCGACCCTCTCCACCACCTCCCGAGTCCCCACCCAGTGTCAGCCGACCCTCTCCACCACCTCCCGAGTCCCCACCCAGTGTCAGCTGCGGAATAGGGTCGAGGTCATCTCTCCTCCGAGGGCTTATGAGGAGCTCCTTGGTAGTGAAGGTAGTGCTCCTCACACCACTGGTGGAGCTTCTTTGCTTCCTCCTCAAAGTGAACAGGGCTGTTTAAGGTGTCGACCAGAGCAGTATCGTCTGCAAACTTCACGGCCATTCTCGCACTGTCTGAGCTCCTCAGGTTATTGGTATAGAGTGAGAACAGGACTGGGGAAATCACTGTCCCCTGGGTAGACTAATGAGCATTTGCGCCTGTCGTAGACATGCGCAGAGCAAGTTCAGTCAGGGAACCTCAGTCAGCGCGCCGGCCGTTAATTGGGCCACCGCAGCATCAGGCTCTCATCCACATGATTCACCCAGCCAATCACACGCTCACCCAATCTCTCATACCGGCTACTTTAACCGAAGGTTTTGCATTCATCCTCCTGCTTGCTTGCTTGCTGCTGCCTTTTTGTATACTGTGCGCTGCTGTATACAAAGTGCTCACCCACCTCCACCCCAGCTACCACCTGTCGTTTTGGATCTACTGTTTAGGTACGGGGGATTCAGGGTCCCTATGGTCGGGACTGATGCGCTTGACCTGAGTACCTAAAAAGCAGATCCAATACATCGCCAAACCATAATAAATATATTGCATTGATTATCTTGCATCAATAAATATATATATTACATCCTCCTTGAGTTGTCTGACTGAACATCTACCGGTGCCGGTAGATGTAGTCAAAACCAAAGAGGAGGAGGTGTTGACCTTAACAAACTGCTCCCTTTTGAGGAGGAAGTCCATTATCCAGAGGATCATGTGGGGATCCACCTGGAGATCTTTCAGCTTAGTGCAGAGGATGTGGGGCTGCATACAGTTGAAAGCAGAGGAAAAGTCCACAAACAGGATCCTGGCGTATATGCCTGTGCTGTCTCCAATTGACTGTAGGTGCCGGTGTTTAATACAGTTATGACTGCACCCTCCACTGGGTCTTATTTCTGAACGTTTCCATAGTGTGGGGATGGTGTTCTCCTGGAGAGAGCGGTTAAATAGTTAAGCCTAACCCTAACCCTAAATGCCCTAAACCTAAATGACCACTGTGTTTTGTCTCAACACAACCATCTATTATGATATTTTACAGCCCTGTGTGCCTACGTACATTGACAAGCTTTATGTTGATGCTGATCTTCCTTTTCCAGCAACGTGTGTTGAGACTCTGGACATGACAAAACACAGTGATGATTTAGGCCATGTTATCTGCTATGGTGTTGATCCACTGACAGTGAAAACTTAACACTGGTTTCAACACAGCCATCTTTTTAGAGTACATTGTGCTTCAGTATGTTGACAAGCTTCATGGAGATGCTAATTTTCCTTTCCAGCTCGATTTGGCACCTGCCCACAGAGCCAAAACTACTAGTAACTGGTGTACTGACCATGGTATTACTGTGCTTAACTGGCCAGACAACTGGCCTGACCTGAAACCCACAGAGAATCGATGTTATATTGTCAAGAGGAAGGTGTGATACATAAGACGGAACAATAGAAATTAATTTACGGCTGTTATCAAATCAAACCTGGGCTTCCATAACACCTCAACAGTGCAATCAACAAAAAAAGGTTTTAAATACTTATGCACAATGAATTGAGAATATACTGTATGAAAGTTTCACTTTTTTAATTATATTATGGAACTTTTACAAAATATTCGAATTACTTGAGATGGACCTGTATGTATAGCAGATTTGTTATATACACTCTTTAAGGATTAAAGAGTAAGGACTATAAGAAATATCTTCGGTCTATATATCTTCAGTAATACTCCAGAGTAGCTCCTGTGACAGTTCAGATAGATTTCCATATTTCATAGAACAAGAAATCTTGTTTCAATTAAACATTTTACAGGTCTGACAACTGTGACCCAGACACAAGAACTCTTAAAGTAGTGTAAATTTAAATGTCATAGAGGAGCAGTGGAATATAAACTGTCCTACTTTTGAAAACCAGTGGCGTCCCCTGTGAATTGATTCACTAAATTGAACAGACTGTAGTTATCCTATGAATTATACTGAAGACTGTTTCCATTTGTCTCGTTTGAAGAACGTGAGCGCCACTTATGGGAAGCTGCGTGTACTTGCGTACTCTACAGCTACAGAGAACATTGTAGGAGAAAACTTTCGCACACCTAGAAATTAGGGTATGCACAGGTGCGTAGGCCAGTGGACATCAATGAAAGCAATAAGGTACACCCGCACACTGTGTATTTGCTCGGTACATGAGTATTGTCTTATTTAATGAAGCAACGTTTCGGTCCCTCCAAATATACATTTGAATTCCAATGTATCTTCTATAAAATATTTTAAGGAAGAAATCACTGTGGATGTGCTAAGAAATTATCCTGATTTCCTGAGCTGTATTCAGCACAATCATCAGGACAAAGTGTCAACATGTCATCATTAGCATGCCAAATATTACATTTTAGACATTGTGCATGTAATTAATAATCACAGTTTTCTTATGTATGATTTTAAAAGCGAGAGGCATGTAGGCTACCTGACATGTTGGAGAGATTTGGCTGTGTGTGTGTGTGTGTGTGTGTGTGTGTGTGTGTGTGTGTGTGTGTGTGTGTGTGTGTGTGGGTGTGTGTGTGTGTGTGTGTGTGTGTGTGTGTGTGTGTGTGTGTGTGTGTGTGTGTGTGTGTGTTTTTACTGTACTGTGTGCATGTGTCATTATGCCTGTTTCTATATGTCTGCATCATGGCAGGTGAATTTGGAGAAGTGTGCAGCGGCCGTCTGCACACAGCAGGGAAGACGGATGTTGCCGTGGCCATAAAGACTCTAAAAGGCGGCTATGTGGAGCAGCAGAAGCGGGACTTCCTGCGCGAGGCGACCATCATTGGACAGTTCAACAACCCGAACATAGTCCGTCTAGAGGGAGTCGTCACTAAAAGTAAATCTCTCATCACCTTGTTCATTCTCTAACATGTCTTTCTCTAATTTCACTAGTTTCTCAATGTCTGGTCTCGGGCCAAATAGACCCCTACAGGTCTGTAACTCTGAGAGTGCACAAATGGAACTTCTTTTTGTTTTATTTTTGGGATACCAATCTACACTGTACAATTCTCAGTGTTACTTTAACTCTGAGTGGGTACAAATGGAACCAATTGGACCCTTATACAGGTCCATGTGGTCCCATTTTGTACACTCAGAGTCAGAGTCAGACCCATACTGACTGGGGACCCCCTGGTGGTCCCAGGACCTGTCGTTGAGAACCATTCCACTTCTCTGCTCCAATAATGTCCGTGGTGTTTTTCCAGGCAGACCAGTAATGATAGTGGTGGAGTTCATGGACAACGGAGCGCTGGACGCTTTCCTACGGGTAAGAGGAATATGAAACAGGATGATATGGAAAGGAAAATATATTTACTTAAGTACTGTATAATACTTTTCTACTCTACATTGTGGTATTGCTATTTTTACTTAAGTAAAATATATGGCGATACAAGGTTTCATACTGCCTCCCCCTGGCCAGTCGGGTGCCTGATGGAGGGGAAAGGAACTGGTTGGAATAACGTGTTCCTTCCACGAGCTACGTCCAACCAGGGAAACTCCCCATTGCCAGGTGAAAAGAAGCAACTTGGATTCCTCATGCATGGAAGGAAGCATGAGGTCAGTCCGTTGCTCTCCCCAGGTTGCCAGAGCGAGTGTAGCGTCCAGGATTACATTAGATAATTGACACTGGGTGAAAAAATTGGTTGCAAAATCGTATCAAAGAGATACAAGGTTTCTGCCCGACAGCAACGTTATGCTGAGAGGCTCTGCTCTTCTTGCCTCCTCTGTCCAACAACGAACCCAGAGCCATGATGGCCAGTTCACAGTGCTCCAGCTGGCGGGCATGCTGCGCGGCATCGCCACGGGAATGAGCTACCTGTCAGACATAGCTTACATTCACCGAGACCTCGCCGCTCGAAACATCCTGGTGAATGAGAACCTGGTCTGTAAGGTGTCAGACTTTGGCATGTCTCGAGGATTGGACGATGACCCCGACGCTGCATATACCACTATGGTGAGTGTGAGGGGCTCTACACACAAGTGACATTTTGCAGATTTTGAACCTAAATCCCATTGTTCTGAATCTGATGTGAGAAGATCTTATATACTAGACTCTAGTATATAAGATCTTCTCACATCAGATTCTCACGGCAATTATTCCTCCCACAAAATGCCTATATATGTGTGTATGCCTGCAACATTAAATGCACCATTTTACATAATTGATGACACAAAATGTGTCTTCCACAGGGTATTGTAGTTTCATTCTTCAATGATAGATAGATCATATGGGTTAACTCTGGGGACTCTTAATAATATTGTGCTTTATAAACAGGGAGGGAAGATACCGATTCGCTGGACCGCCCCGGAGGCTATTTCTTATGGGAAGTTTTCTTCCGCCAGTGACGTTTGGAGCTACGGCATCGTCATGTGGGAAGTGATGTCATATGGCGAGAGGCCCTACTGGGAGATGTCCAATCAAGACGTGAGTTGCCGCTGATGTTCAATGACTCATCCTGAAGTAGAATCAGCATAGGTTTTGACAAAACTAATTTATAAATCATGAATATACAGTACAACTAATAGCAGTTGATAGACTGCTCAGGTCACATTCAGTAGAGTATTATCAGTGGTTCTTGAGAGGCCAGAAGTTAACCCAGTGTAAGAATGAGATTTTGGGGGTGCTTGACATGAAAATGTTTGAGATACAGTGTCCTGTATGTTCGATCTACTATTAAAATTGCTTTAATAATTTTGAGCAGTTTTAGAAACAACACAAAAGGCTGTCAGAGTTACACTTTTTCACCTAATAGCCACCCTCTAAACTTGTTAAACTGGACCTGATTTTGTTCTGTACTTGGACCCCCGTTTCTGCAGACAAAATCATCATCTACAAGCGGCCATTTTTGGCTTGAATATGGATGCTGGGGTTCAAGTGGTTAAATGTATGCACATATGTGTGTTACTCAGGTAATCCTGTCCATTGAAGAGGGATACCGTCTGCCAGCACCGATGTGCTGCCCTGTGGCATTGCACCAGTTGATGCTGCACTGTTGGCAGAAGGAGCGCAGTCAGCGGCCACACTTCAGTGACATACTCACTTTTCTGGAAAAGCTGATATGCAACCCCAGCGGTCTGCTCACTCTGGTCAACGATGTGCAGAGGTTAGATGAAGCACAAACACGAGAAATTAATTCATCAACATTTGAGTTTATAATAAAGGCATGAAATGAAAACGAAATGGACCCTTACGAGTCACGACCCTTCAATTAGTAGGCTACACTCCCAGAGTTATCAATGGATACAGAGATCAGAGGTACGTAGTTTTAGAAATATAGTGCTTTCAAATTTATAATGGAGCTCAATGACAGATGTTGGCACGTCAAAATATCACTTTCACCTAGAAACTCCATTTTCACTTTTTATAATTCAGCTTACTGTGGAGACACACGCTGGAACTTTTTACTTTTAAATGTTTGCTAGTTTCTGAGTTATTTAACTTAAACGCCCAATGCATTCTCCCAGCTAACATGTCCATCTGGGCCCAATTGTGTTTTGACATGGGCTATGGGCATGAGTTAAGTGGGCCGT
This sequence comes from Protomyctophum parallelum, assembly GCF_964188405.1. Taxonomy (NCBI): domain Eukaryota; kingdom Metazoa; phylum Chordata; class Actinopteri; order Myctophiformes; family Myctophidae; genus Protomyctophum; species Protomyctophum parallelum. Next base: position 53,556,201 of record NC_139699.1, read on the forward strand.
GCACCCAGTTTTCACAAAGGGCCCATCCGTGTTAGCCCATATGGGCTTACGTGGGTTTCTAACTGGATCTTAGGTGGTATCCAAATGGGCCATTTTATTTTAGAACCATGTGTGCGCCACCTGTGTTTGCCTATATGGGTTTGAACTGGGATCTGATTGGGCCTTAAGTGGGTACCAGCTGGGCGAATTATATGTGACCCATGTAGGCCACACTTGTGTCCGCCCTCATTGTCTTCCGTCCTGTTTCTGTTGTCACCTGCTGTCGATTGTTCATTCCTACGGATAGGATGCAGTGCGCCACATTGGCGGTGTTTCCAGTTTTCTGTAGTCGTTTCTTCAAGTGTTCAAACTTTATGACTGGATAGCACTCGATCTGTAGAGTCCTACATTACTATCTCCTACGATCAAGGGTTAGGGTTAGGGTACTGTAGCATGCTGTTTTTCATCATTTTTGAGGACGAAAATCACTCCGACACCATGGACTGTAGCCCATGGTCTGGAAGTGATTTTGTCTTTTTTCAAATCCTCGTTTTTCATCGTTTTTGACCATGGATTATAGCCGGGTTAGGGTTAGGTTCCACGGGCTAATAAAGTGTAAATTCGGGGGTCCTTGACAAGAAAAGGTTTGGGAACCACTGTTGTAGAGGGTCTATATAGATAGATGTTGATAGTATTAAGTTAGTGACTTTGACAGTGTACAAATGGAACCACCTTCTACAGGGGCACCATAGAGTCAATCCTGACCTACAGCTTCACCTCTTGGTGAAGGCACAGGAACAACACCAGCTGAATCGGGTGGTGAAGACAGCTGGAAGGATCATTGGTGCCTCTGTTCCCCCCTTGTTGGTGCTCTATAAAGAGCACTGTGCCAGAAGAGCCACCAGCATCATTGGGGACCCCCATCATCCCTCCCACGGCCTGTTTATGCTCCTACCCTCAGGGAAAAGGTACAGGAGTATTAGGGCAAGGACAACTAGGATGAAAAACTGATTTTTTTCCCAAGTGCAGTGAGGCTCTTAAACGAACTGCGCCCCCTACCCCCCCTCCCCCGGCTCGTAAACGAGCTGCGAGATGGTGAGTTCAAACCCCACTCAAGTCTTTACTTTCACGACCAATTTCAGAAGAATAAAACAAACAAAAAAGCAGTGTGAATTGTCTGGAACCAGTGGCTCAGTGTGTTAGAACGCTGCCACATGATCGGGAGATGGTGAGTTCAAACCCCACTCAAGTCTTTACTTTCATAATCGATTTACAGAAGAACAAAACAAACAAAAAAGCAGTGTGAATTGTCTGGAACCAGTGGCTCAGTGTGTTAGAACGCTGCCACATGATCGAGAGATGGTGGGTTAAAACCCCACCCAAGTTTAAACAAAAAAATAAAGGGACCAATCCCACCCCAGTCTTTACTGACACTTTGCATTCCACACTAACATCAAGTAGCACAGAAAAGCTGTGTTGTAGTAACCAGCAGTTAGCTCAGTGTGATGAGTGGCTGTGCTTGTGATCCACAGGTCCAGGGTTCAAATCCCACATTAGTCATGTGGCTCTGTGACACTTTGCTTTGCACACTGACTTTTAGGAGGACAACTTTAAAGCAGCACAGAAATTCCCCATGATTGTGTGCCTCAGTGGGCCAACGGGTAAGTCAAATGTTATCCGTAGTATACCTAGTAAAAGTGTGCCGGTTCAAACCGGGTTCAAATCACAGACAGTGGATAATTGATATCCATAGATCACTGACACTGTCCATATCCATATCCTAGTAGAAGTATGCCGGCCACATACTCCTAGTAGGATGCTGAGTAGGTAGGAGTGTGTGCAGTTAAGAGCCCTGGTGGATAAATCTGATAATATCCATAGAATACCTAGTAGAAGTCTGTCGGTTCAAACCCAACATAGGCTGGTGCTGGTTCAAATCACCATCACCTAGAGTAGGTATGACTGTGTGCCGTTAAGTGGCCCGGTGGATAAATAAGATAATATCCATAGAATACTTAGTGGGATGACAGGAGGAGAGTAGGCGAGGGGGGGTCAGGCAGGAGGAGAGTAGGTGAGGGGACCCAGGGAAGAGGAGAGTAGGTGAGGGGGGGTCAGGCAGGTGGATAGTAGGTGAGGGGACCCAGCGAGGAGGAGAGTAGGTGAGGGGGGGTCAGGCAGGTGGATAGTAGGTGAGGGGACCCCAGGCAGGAGGAGAGTAGGCGAGGGGGGGTCAGGCAGGAGGAGAGTATGTGAGGGGGCCCCAGGCAGGAGGAGAGTATGTGAGGGGGCCCCAGGCAGGAGGAGAGTATGTGAGGGGGCCCCAGGCAGGAGGAGAGTAGGTGAGGGGACCCCAGGCAGGAGGAGAGTAGGTGAGGGGACCCCAGGCAGGAGGAGAGTAGGTGAGGGGACCCCAGGCAGGAGGAGAGTAGGTGAGGGGACCCCAGGCAGGAGGAGAGTATGTGAGGGGGGGGTCAGGCAGGAGGAGAGTATGTGAGGGGGCCCCAGTCAGGAGGAGAGTAGGTGAGGGGGCCCCAGGTAGGAGGAGAGTAGGTGAGGGGACCCCAGGCAGGAGGAGAGTATGTGAGGGGGGGTCAGGCAGGAGGAGAGTATGTGAGGGGGCCCCAGGCAGGAGGAGAGTATGTGAGGGGGCCCCAGGCAGGAGGAGAGTAGGTGAGGGGGCCCCAGGCACGAGGAGAGTAAAACATCGCCGAATGCATTCTCTATGGCAATAGCACAAACTTTGGCATGCTACTAGTCCTACATACTTACACCTAGCAACCCCATTCTAGCCTACTTAGGTCCATCTTAAGGTGGACATATTTTCCTGAAAAGGAATCTTTGAAATGTTTCATAGTTTTAGAAATATAGTGCTTTCAATTTTACAATGGGGCTCAATGGCAGACATTGGCACGTCAAAAATCACTTTCACCTAGAAACTCCATTCACACTTTTTATTATTCAGCTTACTGTGGAGACACATGCTGGAACTTTTTTATTTTGAAATGTTTTGTAGTTTATGAGTTATTTAACTTAAACGCCCAATGCATTCTCTATGGCAATAGCACAAACTTTGGCATGCTACTAGTCCTACATACTTACACCTAGCAACCCCATTCTAGCCTACTTAGGTTCATCTTACGGTGGACATGTTTGCCTGAAAAGGAATCTTTGAAATGTTTCATAGTTTTAGAAATATAGTGCTTTCAAATTTGAGACATTTAACATGGGGCTCAATGGCAGCTCTATAGGCAAGTCAAAAGTCACTTTCACCTAGAAACTCCATTCACACTTTTTATTATTCAGCTTACTGTGGAGACACATGCTGGAACTTTTTTATTTTGAAATGTTTTGAAGTTTATGAGTTATTTAATTGAAATGCCCAATGCATTCTCTATGGCAATAGCACAAACTTTGGCATGCTACTAGTCCTACATACTTACACCTAGCAACCCCATTCTAGCCTACTTAGGTTCATCTTATGGTGGACATGTTTGCCTGAAAAGGAATCTTTGAAATGTTTCATAGTTTTAGAAATATAGTGCTTTCAAATTTGAGACATTTAACATGGGGCTCAATGGCAGCTCTATGGGCACGTCAAAAGTCACTTTCACCTAGAAACTCCATTAACACTTTTTATTATTCAGCTTACTGTGGAGACACATGCTGTAACTTTTTTATTTTGAAATGTTTTGTAGTTTATGAGTTATTTAACTTAAACGCCCAATGCATTCTCTATGGCAATAGCACAAACTTTGGCATGCTACTAGTCCTACATACTTACACCTAGCAACCCCATTCTAACCTACTTAGGTCCATCTTAAGGTGGACATATTTTCCTGAAAAGGAATCTTTGAAATGTTTCATAGTTTTAGAAATATAGTGCTTTCAATTTTACAATGGGGCTCAATGGCAGACATTGGCACGTCAAAAATCACTTTCACCTAGAAACTCCATTCACACTTTTTATTATTCAGCTTACTGTGGAGACACATGCTGGAACTTTTTTATTTTTAAATGTTTTGTAGTTTATGAGTTATTTAACTTAAACGCCCAATGCATTCTCTATGGCAATAGCACAAACTTTGGCATGCTACTAGTCCTACATACTTACACCTAGCAACCCCATTCTAGCCTACTTAGGTTCATCTTACGGTGGACATGTTTGCCTGAAAAGGAATCTTTGAAATGTTTCATAGTTTTAGAAATATAGTGCTTTCAAATTTGAGACATTTAACATGGGGCTCAATGGCAGCTCTATAGGCAAGTCAAAAGTCACTTTCACCTAGAAACTCCATTCACACTTTTTATTATTCAGCTTACTGTGGAGACACATGCTGGAACTTTTTTATTTTGAAATGTTTTGTAGTTTATGAGTTATTTAATTGAAATGCCCAATGCATTCTCTATGGCAATAGCACAAACTTTGGCATGCTACTAGTCCTACATACTTACACCTAGCAACCCCATTCTAGCCTACTTAGGTTCATCTTATGGTGGACATGTTTGCCTGAAAAGGAATCTTTGAAATGTTTCATAGTTTTAGAAATATAGTGCTTTCAAATTTGAGACATTTAACATGGGGCTCAATGGCAGCTCTATGGGCACGTCAAAAGTCACTTTCACCTAGAAACTCCATTAACACTTTTTATTATTCAGCTTACTGTGGAGACACATGCTGTAACTTTTTTATTTTGAAATGTTTTGTAGTTTATGAGTTATTTAACTTAAACGCCGAATGCATTCTCTATGGCAATAGCACAAACTTTGGCATGCTACTAGTCCTACATACTTACACCTAGCAACCCCATTCTAGCCTACTTAGGTCCATCTTAAGGTGGACATATTTTCCTGAAAAGGAATCTTTGAAATGTTTCATAGTTTTAGAAATATAGTGCTTTCAATTTTACAATGGGGCTCAATGGCAGACATTGGCACGTCAAAAATCACTTTCACCTAGAAACTCCATTCACACTTTTTATTATTCAGCTTACTGTGGAGACACATGCTGGAACTTTTTTATTTTGAAATGTTTTGTAGTTTATGAGTTATTTAACTTAAACGCCCAATGCATTCTCTATGGCAATAGCACAAACTTTGGCATGCTACTAGTCCTACATACTTACACCTAGCAACCCCATTCTAGCCTACTTAGGTTCATCTTACGGTGGACATGTTTGCCTGAAAAGGAATCTTTGAAATGTTTCATAGTTTTAGAAATATAGTGCTTTCAAATTTGAGACATTTAACATGGGGCTCAATGGCAGCTCTATAGGCAAGTCAAAAGTCACTTTCACCTAGAAACTCCATTCACACTTTTTATTATTCAGCTTACTGTGGAGACACATGCTGGAACTTTTTTATTTTGAAATGTTTTGTAGTTTATGAGTTATTTAATTGAAATGCCCAATGCATTCTCTATGGCAATAGCACAAACTTTGGCATGCTACTAGTCCTACATACTTACACCTAGCAACCCCATTCTAGCCTACTTAGGTTCATCTTACGGTGGACATGTTTGCCTGAAAAGGAATCTTTGAAATGTTTCATAGTTTTAGAAATATAGTGCTTTCAAATTTGAGACATTTAACATGGGGCTCAATGGCAGCTCTATAGGCAAGTCAAAAGTCACTTTCACCTAGAAACTCCATTCACACTTTTTATTATTCAGCTTACTGTGGAGACACATGCTGGAACTTTTTTATTTTGAAATGTTTTGTAGTTTATGAGTTATTTAATTGAAATGCCCAATGCATTCTCTATGGCAATAGCACAAACTTTGGCATGCTACTAGTCCTACATACTTACACCTAGCAACCCCATTCTAGCCTACTTAGGTTCATCTTATGGTGGACATGTTTGCCTGAAAAGGAATCTTTGAAATGTTTCATAGTTTTAGAAATATAGTGCTTTCAAATTTGAGACATTTAACATGGGGCTCAATGGCAGCTCTATAGGCACGTCAAAAGTCACTTTCACCTAGAAACTCCATTAACACTTTTTATTATTCAGCTTACTGTGGAGACACATGCTGTAACTTTTTTATTTTGAAATGTTTTGTAGTTTATGAGTTATTTAACTTAAACGCCCAATGCATTCTCTATGGCAATAGCACAAACTTTGGCATGCTACTAGTCCTACATACTTACACCTAGCAACCCCATTCTAGCCTACTTAGGTTCATCTTACGGTGGACATGTTTGCCTGAAAAGGAATCTTTGAAATGTTTCATAGTTTTAGAAATATAGTGCTTTCAAATTTGAGACATTTAACATGGGGCTCAATGGCAGCTCTATAGGCAAGTCAAAAGTCACTTTCACCTAGAAACTCCATTCACACTTTTTATTATTCAGCTTACTGTGGAGACACATGCTGGAACTTTTTTATTTTGAAATGTTTTGTAGTTTATGAGTTATTTAATTGAAATGCCCAATGCATTCTCTATGGCAATAGCACAAACTTTGGCATGCTACTAGTCCTACATACTTACACCTAGCAACCCCATTCTAGCCTACTTAGGTTCATCTTACGGTGGACATGTTTGCCTGAAAAGGAATCTTTGAAATGTTTCATAGTTTTAGAAATATAGTGCTTTCAAATTTGAGACATTTAACATGGGGCTCAATGGCAGCTCTATAGGCAAGTCAAAAGTCACTTTCACCTAGAAACTCCATTCACACTTTTTATTATTCCGCTTACTGTGGAGACACATGCTGTAACTTTTTTATTTTGAAATGTTTTGTAGTTTATGAGTTATTTAATTGAAATGCCCAATGCTTTCTCTATGGCAATAGCACAAACTTTGGCATGCTACTAGTCCTACATACTTACACCTAGCAACCCCATTCTAGCCTACTTAGGTTCATCTTATGGTGGACATGTTTGCCTGAAAAGGAATCTTTGAAATGTTTCATAGTTTTAGAAATATAGTGCTTTCAAATTTGAGACATTTAACATGGGGCTCAATGGCAGCTCTATAGGCACGTCAAAAGTCACTTTCACCTAGAAACTCCATTAACACTTTTTATTATTCAGCTTACTGTGGAGACACATGCTGTAACTTTTTTATTTTGAAATGTTTTGTAGTTTATGAGTTATTTAACTTAAACGCCCAATGCATTCTCTATGGCAATAGCACAAACTTTGGCATGCTACTAGTCCTACATACTTACACCTAGCAACCCCATTCTAGCCTACTTAGGTTCATCTTACGGTGGACATGTTTGCCTGAAAAGGAATCTTTGAAATGTTTCATAGTTTTAGAAATATAGTGCTTTCAAATTTGAGACATTTAACATGGGGCTCAATGGCAGCTCTATAGGCAAGTCAAAAGTCACTTTCACCTAGAAACTCCATTCACACTTTTTATTATTCAGCTTACTGTGGAGACACATGCTGTAACTTTTTTATTTTGAAATGTTTTGTAGTTTATGAGTTATTTAATTGAAATGCCCAATGCATTCTCTATGGCAATAGCACAAACTTTGGCATGCTACTAGTCCTACATACTTACACCTAGCAACCCCATTCTAGCCTACTTAGGTTCATCTTATGGTGGACATGTTTGCCTGAAAAGGAATCTTTGAAATGTTTCATAGTTTTAGAAATATAGTGCTTTCAAATTTGAGACATTTAACATGGGGCTCAATGGCAGCTCTATAGGCACGTCAAAAGTCACTTTCACCTAGAAACTCCATTAACACTTTTTATTATTCAGCTTACTGTGGAGACACATGCTGTAACTTTTTTATTTTGAAATGTTTTGTAGTTTATGAGTTATTTAACTTAAACGCCCAATGCATTCTCTATGGCAATAGCACAAACTTTGGCATGCTACTAGTCCTACATACTTACACCTAGCAACCCCATTCTAGCCTACTTAGGTTCATCTTACGGTGGACATGTTTGCCTGAAAAGGAATCTTTGAAATGTTTCATAGTTTTAGAAATATAGTGCTTTCAAATTTGAGACATTTAACATGGGGCTCAATGGCAGCTCTATAGGCAAGTCAAAAGTCACTTTCACCTAGAAACTCCATTCACACTTTTTATTATTCAGCTTACTGTGGAGACACATGCTGGAACTTTTTTATTTTGAAATGTTTTGTAGTTTATGAGTTATTTAACTTAAACGCCCAATGCATTATCTATGGCAATAGGCAATAGCACAAACTTTGGCATGCTACTAGTCCTACATACTTAAACCTACCAACCCCATTCTAGCCTACTTAGGTTCATCTTACGGTGGACATGTTTGCCTGAAAAGGAATCTTTGAAATGTTTCATACTGTAGTTCTAAGATTGTCTTACTGTACATGGTCCAATTATCACTATATATGTTCACATGCTATTCAAACCTTCATATTCCTGTCCCTTTTGTTTGTCAATATAGTTTCCCAGAATCCCCAGGAGACATGTCAGACTATCCTCTTTTCATCTCCATCGGTGACTGGCTTGACTCTATCAAAATGAGCCAATATAAGAACAACTTCCTGGCAGCAGGCTACACAACACTGGATTCTATTTCTACCATGAGCATAGAGTGAGTGAGTAAAAGATCACACCTGATCTTTTAGAAATTACATGCATGGCAAAGTGTGGGGTTACAAAATGATAATGCAAGCACTTATACTGTATGTGAATTTATATTAGTTTTTCTCTAAGATTGTTTAAATGCTACAATCCGTGAATTTAAAGAATAAAACCTTATTTTAATAAATCTGGTAGAGTATAATATTAATATACCTAGCACAATTTCAGAAATGTTAAAGGAACACTTCACCACTTTTCAACCAACCTTCATATAATTGGTCCTCACTAATGTTCATGATAAAATGCCAGTCTTTTTCTACTCGCTCTGTGTCTCATAGGAGTGCTGTGGGCAGTTCAGAAACCCACCAGTGACATCATTGATGCTAATCAAAACTGCAGCTTTTTATTCCTGAAAAGTTGGAAGCCATCGTTCTCACGATAATACAAATCTAAATATATATATTTTTTAAATCTGCCTAATGATGTCACTGTCAAGCAGGGAGACACCAAATATATGTTTTGGCCCTCAACTTCAAGAGGGAACCAAAGTCTTACATGACAATAATTTGTTGAACTTTTGAGTGAAGCAGATGATACAAAATTCATATCATGTTTGTCTTGACGTGGATACTGCTATAATGAATTTAAAGCAATCCCTTTCTTTCCTCTGCCTTAAAGTGATGTTAGGCGTATTGGAGTGTGTCTTATCGGTCACCAGAGGAGAATCATCAGCAGCATACAGTCTCTGCGACTGCAGTTCCAACACATCCAGCACAGTGGCTTCCCGGTCTGACACAGTTGCAGGAGGACACGTTAAGTATAAGCAGCAAGTGTGATCTTGAGTGTGTGATGTCAGTATCTCATTTACACTGAAAAATCCTGAGTGTTAATTTGGGGATTTTACTGTGTAGGCGTAGCGGACACCACATTCAAACTCAGTTTATCATGGACCAGGATGGTCCAGTTGTTAGCACTGAATTTCAACTAACTGTCGAAGATCAGACTCTGAGATACGGCAGATACAGGACCATACTGTGGACAGGTCACACTCAAATGATTATGGACTTGACAAGAAGTTGTCTCTTTATCTCAGCCAACACAAGCAGTCATTTGAAAGACTAGATTTCTCTTACATGTTGTGGCCACCAATACCTCTTAACTTTCCTAGTGACAATCTGATGATTTCTATTGACTTTGAAGTGGATCATATACCTCAAGACTAGAGATGTTAAAATGTCTTTATAGTATGGTATGATTGGTATGGCCACAGTCCTCAGTGTATTAGAGATGCAAAGAAATACAGATCATTGTGGGAATTCAAAAGGATTGCCCAGAGTGTGTGAACTTAAAACTCAGCAGTATCAAGGACTGGACGATGCTACATAGGATGGTTTATTAAAAGAAATCACTGGACATGCAGTCTGACTGTATTGTATGTAAATAGCCATGTTTGAGTTGAAGACCACTGAATGTCATATTTTTATAGAAAATGTATATTATAATGGAGTATGCCCTGTTGTGTTGTCTTGTGAAGGGTGCATTTTATTCAATATTCTTGCCTTTAATTTAAACAGCTCCACTTGAATGCTTCTGCTACTGATAATCAAATTACCTAATGTTATACAGTATATGTGAGCTGCACAACCGAAAACAGTGTTTTGCTATACACAAGTATGGTGCAATAAGGATGCAGTGATGATGCTGGTGTGATGGTTAAGATCTGGACATCTGAGGACAAATAAAGATCACCTTTTCACAGTCACTGACTAAACATGCTAGAGCCACTGGAACATGTACAGCTTGAAACACTTAACCTGTATACAGAACAGCCATGGAAATTCCACTTCTGCACTAGCCAAGTCAAGAATCAGACAGCAGGTTTTAAGAGGAATACATACATAGCAAATGTGTATTTTTAGAAATTAAACATTTTGTATACTTCTGAGGACAACACAGCTTGAGCTCACAGCACATGCTATAAGTGTAAGGCATTGTAACTCAAGTCGTCGTGTCCCCCCCCCCCCACAAAAACAAACAAACATCAAAATGCCCAATCCTAAATCTTTCCCCAACTGTAAACATTAAACCATATAACCACAATTTCTCTTGTCACCAGGAAAAATGTTTCTGGCAGTTCCCCACATACTATACTTTTGGGGATATTTTACACTAAACAAGTAACTATACACACCACAAACACTTTAATATTGAATTAAATGTTTTATTATTGGTTGTTAATCAACGTCTATTAACAAAACAAATAGGACGAAATATACAATGTGACAACCATTACCAACAGTGAACCAACAGTTCATAATGACTGCTGTCATGCAAGAGGTACCCCCAAAGGAGTGGCAGTGACATTGAACCATTATTAAAGATACCAAACTGCTGGTTCTAGTTAAAATGGCAGGGTACCCTGCACCCCTTGATAGCAATTGCCAAACTGGTTACATGGCAAACAGGATGAGGAACGCGACCATCAGACAGAACAGACCCATGGCTTCAGAGAGTGCAAAGCCCAAGATGGCATATGAAAACAGCTGCTGCTTCAGGGAGGGGTTCCTAGAAAAACAAAAACAAGGCGTCATGGAAGACGGTAGATTGTATCATGTTGGTATTTAAACTATTTTGGACTGAGGCAGATTCTAAAAACTGACCTAAGTATTTATATAGAACCACCCTTTTTGCGAGTAAGTATCCCAGTTTGTCTTAACCAATCTGCCCAAATTTATAATGCAGTTTCCCACACAGACTTTATTTTGGTAGGCTGCCCAGGTATTAACGTTCTACCATAATATCAGACCCGCCTGTGGGCTACTGTAATGACCGATGAGCAATGTTACCTGGCATATCCGATGATAAGGCTCCCGAACACTGTTCCAATACCAGCTCCTGATCCAGCCACACCTACGGTAGCAGCACCAGCACCGATGAATTTGGCAGCAGTGTCAATGTCACAGCTAACAGCACTGGTCTGGAAGCCCCGCAGTGCCATCTGCTGTTGGGAGCCCATCAAGCTTTGTGGTCCTAGAACTGAGGTACTCTGAAACAAGCACAAAATAAAGCCCCAGTTATACTTTGTTGCACACCATTAATAGCTGGGTTTAATTAGCAAGACGGGAGAACATAAGAAAAATGTTCTCAGCTATTAAAGTGTGTTTGAAAACATGTACTCCATGAACTGCACTTGCAGAAAATGGCACTCTGCTATAACAACTAATAGTCACTGTTGCATCCAAGCAGATTCATAATTTTAAATTTGTAAAAGCATACACATGCAGGTAATGGTTGCTCCTACTAATATATATATATATATATATATATATATATACACACAACAGTGGTGCTGATCGGACACATTAAGGCAGTAGTTGTGAAACTATTTCATAATTGAGTTTGTGACACCAATTTCAAAGTCATACCCAGACCTATGCTCACGCATTTCCACAGCGTTCTCTCTGGCCTCTAATACCCATTGGATTTACAGCCAACTATGATTACATTTATAGTTTTCTTTACAGTGATATCTTCTCTACTTTTAGAGGTCAGTTGACGGGTACAGGTTTATGAAATAAAAAAAGGGAAGAAAGACAATGGCCCTATAAAACACAGTAGTTCGCAGGAGTTTAATCGAGCTAGACATCTATATGTCATTCAAGTTTATATCAATCTTTTTTTAACCCCTAGTAACTCACCTCTGCTGTCCTTACATTTGGTCCTCCTGACATCACTGAGGCCGAGAGCGGTCTGCATAGGATCCGGGATCCTGCACGGATCTGTACCAAGACATACAGAACGTGTACATTATGATCTCTGGATAGTTTTGAATCGATTGAAAACTTCATAACAGTTTGTAGAATAAGTACAGGAAAGTGCAGTTCAAAACAAGGTCTTCTAAGAGGATTAAAAGACCCCAAAAGCACTATGGCTTGTTTACATTGGGGTCCTCCATTTTCAATTCATCAGAACATTTAGTGGCATACAAATACACAGTAGGCTACTATGCAATAGGGGAAAAGGTTAGAAACACCAAAAAACATAAATGTACAGTAGGGGGGAACTTTTGACTTTCTTTTACTGGGGCCAGTTTCAAATCACAGCCACCCGCAAGTGCTCTTTGAGAGCAGTTTTGGAGTAGGGATTTGCATTCCTTTACGACTGTTGACAGGGTGTTACACATTTGTGGCATAGAAGCTAAATTAATTTAACCACTTGTTTGAGCTGAATCTGGGTTGAACACGATTTGTGGAACTCAATGGTGTTGTGATTGTGGACGGCGTCAACGTTCAGGAAGTAGTTCGACAGGTAATGGGCACACTTTTGCATCAAGAGATGCCTAGACCAGGTGTCTTATAGGTTTTTAAACAGCTGGTGGATGGAAATTACACTAGTGTTAGTTTCAACTTGTAGTGCCAGCAAAAAAATAAAACAAACTGCTTTGCCGACGCTACAAGTTGAAGCCACGCACCAGCGTAATTTCCTTTCCATCCACCCGTTTAAAAACCCAGAAGAGACACCTGCTTTAAGCGTTTTCTTGACACTCAAGTGTGCCTGCGCACATGTTAATTTTAGGATAAACAGAGTGACAAACAAAAAATAAAGGCAAACATGTCTGGAGCCTTGTTTTTAGGGCCTTTGTGGTGCTATGGTACCATGAGGTGCATGCATAGTCAAAGAAACCTTGAATGAGTGCTCCCGTTAAGAGTCCTCAGTATTCTACTATTCTCCATATTCAGACCGCAGCCATCTTGCCAGCAAGGTGATACCTAGGTGACACTTCCCATAGAGCCCATTCATCCAAACAGAAAGGTCCTCTCCAATTATATTAAACACCGTCAAAATCACCAACATTGCAGCTGTAGGGAAAGCTTGAATGATTCTTTCAATCTGTAAAGTTTTTTTTAATAAAAATCCACCGTAGACATTTTATGAGCTACTTCCTGTCAAGAAATTCCTTGCAGATGATTATTTTCTAAGTATCAGAGTATGGAAGCACTCGTTATGAGTAAAGCAACCTCCATTATGTGCCCATTCAAAACAGGTGCCGTTGTGTGATATTCAACAAGCACTTCCAAACTAATTCAAGATTTCCCTACAGCTGCAATGTTGGTGATTTTGACGTAGTTTAATATAATTAGAGAGGACTTTTCTGTTTGGATGAATGGGCCCTCTATGGGAAGTGTCACCTAGGGCCTAGGTGAGGGCCTAGGCAAGGTGATGCCTAGGTCCTAGGCATCACCTTGCTGGCAAGATGGCTGCGTTCTGAATATGGAGTATTGTGTTCTTAGTGACCAGAGGGGACATTAGTTACCATTATTGTCACAGGAAAGATTTGCCTCAGATGGAACCCAGGTAGGTAATTTCATCTTTTCTTGTGAGAACATTGCCACCCACTTTAATTGTGAAGCAGTCAGCCTTGCTGAGATTACCATTTGACCCAAAGATTATAGAGTCAGTTTTTCTCAGTGTAATGTTAATTTGTTATCAGCAAGGTGCAGATGCTACAGAGTTCAGAGGTGAGGGCTTTAACCTACAATTTGTTCCATCTAATGATAAAATTAAAATATGCATGTATGATAACTAGTAAATGGAAGAGTGGCACCTCAAGTTTCCAAAATAAATAAAATATATGGGGAAATGGTCTAAATAACTAAAAATAATTACTTTCCAATTGTATTATTTTTACATTTAGGGGGGGATGCCAATTTAACATGCTATTAATGTTTAGTCTTCCTCCACTGTTCTGTATAAAACAACAAAGTCACCTATTCAACTGCCAAACTATAAACCAACCCAACTAATAATAAGTACTACTGTCTGGACTTACAACTATGGAGGGCAGAAAACCAAACGCCCTTGCAGAGGACAGCATTCTGGCTAGCACCATGGATTACGCTAGCTAGCTAACGTTAGCTTGTTGGATACTATGTTACCAGTAGATTTGCCGTGGTTTTGGAAACGCAGACATTTAACGTTAAGTAAATATTGTACACGATAGGATAGTGTAATGTTGACTTTCATTCATACTCACCAGTGATGGCGTAGCGACGAACTTAGCGCAGGCATACATTGCTGTGGTAGGTTGTTGCCCAAAGATACTAGATGTGTCCTCTTGATCTGCAGAGAGTAAGATACATAATACTTTTTAACAAAGTTATTTAAATGACCATTGCTGTAGCCGTTTCTACCATGTTCTAATCTAAAGGGTAGTTAACATTCAGAGATGGGCGTGTGTGTAAGGTCAAGATCCGATTGACATAATTGTGCTGTAGAGCCGCAAAACCAGGAAATTGGTCATTAGCACATACTTGCATTGCATGCACTGATGAGAGGCCGTAATTAAAGTTAGATGGCGTGCATCATGATAGCAGACATATACATGCTTACCTCGAAGATGTTGAAGAGATTCGGAGAGGTTTGTGGCTGACTGGCTGTAGTTAGCTAGTGTGAGCTGAGCTGTATGCTGCCAACCGGCTGGGCTTTGTAGAGGTCGAAGAACACATGAGGGAAGTACGTCACGTCTCAGTTGAACGTGACCCACGACGCTGCATTTAAAGGTACAGTACAAAGTCTAAAGGAGTTGTTCTCAAACTTGTCCATGATGATTGTGACTGTCAGTCTGTCACAGTGTCACTTGTGGACAAAGACCCTCAAATCAAATGAATAATAAGGTACTGAAAGAAGTACTCACATTCTTTACTTACGTAGCAATACCACAAGATTGATTGATTGATTGAAGTATTTATTAAAAGTTTCAGAATTACAGTACATTTCAAGCACAACTCAATACAACAATTAGAAATACTCTGTTATAATTAAGTCTTGTATTCGAAATTGACTTGAGTAAACGTACAAAAGTGTTGGTATAAATATGCTTAACAAAAGTAAATTAAAGTAGCCTACTCATTATTTTCAAAAGTCCCATTTCACAAGTTATCAAATGTATAATATTAAAAAATATATATATCTTTAGAAAATTGCAGATCTATAATCTCACAATATTTTCAAATAGCCAATGTACAGGGCTGAGGTGGTTGTTTGTTTAGTATTAACTAGACTGGTGCCCGGCTGTAGAGCACAGAGTCGGTAACAATGGAAGTTGGAGATCCATGCCCCATTGCCCCACCTGGCTGGCTATGCAATAGCCTACCCGTTGTACCTGTGTCGAAAAGAGAGCTGAGCCAGAAGGCAAAGCTCTCTGTCTACCGAGCAATCTTCTTTCCTACTCTCATCTATGGTCATGAAGTGTTGGTCATGAGTCATGACCGAAAGAATAAGGTTGCGGACGAAATTAGTTTTCTTCGACGGGTGGCTGGTGCCTTAGAGATAGAGTGAGAAGTTCAGTCACACGAGAGAGACTCGGAGTAGAGTTGCTGCTTCATCGCCTGGAAAGGAGCCAGCTTAGGTGGTTCGGGCATCTGGTTAGGATGCCTCTCGGGCGTCTCCCTAGGGAGGTCCTCGAGGCACGTCCCACTGGGAGGAGACCCCGGGGCAGACCAAGGCGCAGTTGGAGGAAACACCGACTTACTAGCCTAGGAATGTCTCGGGATCCCCCAGGAGGAAGTCACTAATGTTGCTCTGGAGAAGGAAGTCTGGAACACAATGGTGGAGCTGTTGCCCCCGCGACCCGACTACGGATAAGCGGTTGAAGATGGATGCATGGTTGAAGATGGATGGATGGATGGACCCGATCTACAAAGTAACTAATAACTTATGTTTTAAAATAATTGTAGTGGAGTACAATATTTGCGGAGGGTAGAACTAAAAGTATTGAATTTTTTTAAAATATATGTACTTACTCTTAGGTAGGCCTGCAGTACTTGAGTACATGTACTTAGTTACTTTACTTTACACCAATAATAAATGATGTACTTGGCTGCCGACCCTGAAAAGCTGTTGTTGCCACAGGCCCCTGTACAAGATTTGTGTTGTTATAATAAAACGGTTCAAAATATTCCCATCTGTGTAAGCCAGAGGTTCTCAAAGTGTGGTCCCCAAGTCAGGGGTTCTTGGGGGAGTTCCAGGGGGTCCCTAGCTAAATTAGGCTAGTTGATATTAGCCTCACGGATAGATAAAAGGCAGATGAAGGCTGGCTATGCAAGGTTAAGTTGATATAGCATCGAAATCAGTTGAATCACTATTTTATACAATTTCATAAAGTACCTTGAGTGTTTTTGTGAGAAAACTTTGAATAACTTCGAACAGAGCTAAGAAACTGCAGGTTAGCTCAACCATCTGCGGGCACCTAGGCTGCCGAGCCAGACTCTCTCCCCCTTTGCTGTCTCTACTGTAACTGTCAAAACAAAACAAAACTGCAGACATGAATCGATGCTGGATAGGGAGTGGAGCATTGCATGTACTCTGTCTCTAAGTTAGAGACCCATAAGGGACCACTTGGTCCTAAATATTATATAGCAAATGTATATCATTAACGTTGACGTGATTTTTTTTTCTTTCTTACTTTTTTATCCCACGATTTTGTAACCCATTTTTCACCCCTGTGTCAATTATCTAATGTGATCCTGGGTTCTACACACCCTCCACCAACCTAGTCCCCATATGTGGGGGACAAGGGGAGAGCAATGGACTTGAACTCATGCTTCCTTCATGCCTGAGTGTCCAAGTTGCTCCTTTACACCTGACAGGGGGGAGTTTCCCTGGTTGGACGTAGCGTGTGGAAAGGAGCACATTATTCCAACCAGTTCCTTTCCCCTCCATCAGGCGCCCCGGCTGGCCAGGGGGAGGCAGTTTAGTGACCAGGATTACTGCATGTTTTTTTTGAGGGTACCTACCCACCTACTCACCTACTCACAAACGTGAGGGTAACGTTGACATGATTTTGATGCTATATTAACCCCTTCAAAGACCCCATATTTAAGCCTGAAGAAGAATGCATTTTAATTTTGTTTTTCTACTTTTCAGAGTACTGGAGTGGCCAAACCAAGACAGCTTTGGACCAGAAACACAAAGTGGCTATTGTTAACCCATTAGGCCTATCATTTGCAGCAGTGTAATGAAATATTTTGTTTGAAGGGCTCAGACATAATGGCACACATGCAAGCTCTCCTAATCGACTGGCTGATCCAGGTTCATTCTAGATTCCAACTGCTGTAGGAGACGGTGTATCTCACAGTTGCCATCTTAGTTCATTTTCTGCAAGTAACGGGCAATACACTTAAAGTATGATGAGATGATGAACGCAACAGAGGTCCAGCTCTTTGCCTAGTTAGTTAGTTAGTAATGTATCCAATATAGCACCGTCCATGGCAGCTGTGGCACTCTGTAACTGTACTACCGAAACAAATTCCTAACATGTTTACATGCATGGCAAATAAAGGCTTCTGATTCTGATTCTGATTAGCTAGTTTAGTGGACATTTAAATCTGGGTTGATGGCTTGGTATGTCTTATATCTTGCTCCCTCTTTGGATTGCAATTCATGAATCATGTCCCTTCGGTCACTCTCAATATGATCTTGTTTTTCCATTATCTCATATAAATGAGAATACATGACTTGGTTCAGGAGAACCAAGTCATCAAAAAGAAGGATCTTTAGCAATTGCTTAACACACCACAAGGGGTCATCAAGCATGCCATTTTCGCTGCTGTATTTTGGTGAGGATTGAAGAACCTGGCTTGCTTTCTCACTAAAGCTTTCTCACTAAAGCTAATGAGGCAGTCCTGCTTCCAAAGCAGCCTCAAAAACCTTACGTGTTACACAGAAAGGAGCATCATAGTTGGCAGGCAGAAAGATAATCAGTTTGTTTAAGTGCATTGTCTTCTCTTTTACATGTAGGGCAAGTGCCTTGGCTGGCATACATCACAGACAACGCCTTCACAACCGCTCAGATTAGAGAGATGGAGCAGGTGGTGCTGAGGTGCCTCAACTTTGAGCTGGGGCAACCGTTGCACGTCCTCGGGAGAGCTTCTAAGGCTGCAAGTGTGAGTCTCTATTCACTAACATGGTCAGACTGTTCACATGGTTAACCAACACAGCCAAAATCATAATGCTACACGCTATAATATGGTGTCACCATAGCCATAGTCATCATTTGACTGGTCGAATAAGGATGTTGCAGGCCAGGGCGTGGTGGTCCAGGCACCCTAGCCTAGACTGCAATGCTAGCTTGACAGCGTGTTGCGGGTTCGAATCCCAATCCTGATTCCCGACGACCTTTGCTGCGTGTCACTCCCAGCTCTCTCCATTTCCTGTCAGTCTACTGTCCTATCAATAGAGACATAAAAGCCCAAAAACTAATCTTAAAAAAGGATGTTGCAGAGTATTGGCATTGTATGCAAGTAAGCTTTTCAATAGTGTGTTGGTTCTATAGTCTACTGTGCTGTGGAGAGACACGCTGGCCAAGTATCTCATGGAGTTCATGACACTCCTCGACTATACGAAATGGTTCACTATACCGGCCCTCTGAGATCGCTGCTGCTTCCCTGTGGCTCCCTGGAAAACTTATCATAGTAGGCTAGTGGATAGTATATTTAACCAGGGTATGTATGTATTGTATGAAATCTGTCTTGCAAGAGAGACCTGGCCTATAACATAACACATGCACATGCAAACATGCATAGATGTAGTGCACTCATAAAGCCACATGAGGGCAGAAGCATCATTCGGTAGAACGCCTTGAAGACGTTAGCCTACCCATGGCTCTCTCACTGTGTCTCAGTCACACACACACACACACACACACACACACACACACACACACACACACACACACACACACACACACACACACACACACACACACACACACACACACACACACACACAGTGACACCCACACCTATGGCACGCGTATAGGGACACCCCGACAGCAGATCTCTCTCTCTCTCTCTCTCTCTCTCTCTCTCTCTCTCTCTCTCTTGTTTCTATACAAAACCACAGTCACGGAGTTCAACTGTCATGTCTTTACACATGATCCTATCATCCTAGAGTTTATGGGTTTGAGGGAACCACTTGACATCAAGCCAGGTGCGCGATATAGTGACATGCCCGCTCAGCCTCTTCTTCCATTTCAGTTGCTTATAGGCTACTTGTGCACTTTTGTTGACCAGTGGTTCAAAGAGGGCCCGGGGACCCCAGGGGTCCTTGACAGGGTTCTAGGGGGTCCCTTAGTTAGGCCATAATGGCGCATCAAAATCAGTGTAACCACTTTCCCTACAGTTGTATTTATTTATTATTTATTATTTATTTATTATTATTATTATTATTACATTTTAGAATATTTAGGCAATGAAACATTTTAACAACACAAATATTGCTATTAATAGGCCTACATAGACTAGAATAGGGCAAGCAAGTAGCCTACCGCCCTTATAAATGTTATGCTTTACATGAAAATGTTTGAGAACCACTGGCACTTACTGTTCTAATCTACACCACGCAACATTTCAAAGTGCACTTGATTTGGCATTAGGCTACGGAAGGGGAGATTCCTTCTCTGCCTCCGCTACAGCCTTCCAGTCACCGCCCTCCCCCTTTATGATGTTACCGTTACGCACTACTATTATAAGCGAATGCGTGATTCTCCGGGGCGAATCCCTGCTAACGTCACTCCTAGAATATAAATAGGCTGATCAACACCTTTCAACAGATCTTAAACTAAAGTTCACTTTGGTGGAGGAGCACAGGCATATAGCGCAAAACATTAATTCTGCTGGAAATCCCTGGGCTTGGATTTTAATTGGTCTGCAGCAAACGCATGTAAGTTGTAGCTTCTCCATCGCGCATAATAGTCTATAGTTCTGATATTGTATTGTATGACTGACTACTGAAGGATCTTTCCCCCCCTTTTTTACATTTTCGTGTTTGAACTGATCACATTCAGTTAGTAGCTTAGCCTACCGTATTAACGCATGACATACCTATCAATTCACAGACTTTTGGCAATCATGACTTTGAACACTGGCGACAAATTGCGGAACATGGACAAAAGAAGAGGGAGCGTACCGTTCCCCATGCATCTGCCGAACCTACACCGCAGAAGCATGCCCGTGGATGATCGGGACCTGCGCGCAACGATGCCACCTGGCCAAACGGGAGAGCTATCCAACCTAATGCGCTGCACGTCCTACTCCCCCAGCGAGCCGCACAGGGACTGTGTGTCAGACTCCTCGGATTCCGTTATTTCTTCGGGCAGCGACCCCGAGAACCAGGTGTACAAGGTTGTTCTTCTGGGCGAGCACGGCGTTGGGAAGTCCAGTTTAGCGCGCATCTTCGGGGGCGTTGAAGATTGTCACGACTGCGAAGAAGCAGGTAAATGGGTGGCTACTGCTGAGTAGGCCTAGTCATGAATGAATCCACTGGTCGTTATATCGGTGATTGTAGTATCATGTGTGTGTGGTGGCAAAGATAATAGAAATGGCAGCGATTATCATGATGATTATGCTTAATGCTAAAAGCTAAGATTAATAATATTAGGCACTGAATATTGAAAACGTATATTACTGATATTATTATGATATATTGCTTTTTTTTTTAAATTGATTTGATTTCTTTATTTCTTTATTTTACTCTCAAGTCATCACTAAAGCTATTACCTCTCCCTTCACAAATCCAACAATGTATGAAAAGACATTGAGATTTAGTTTAGCAGTAGCCTAGGCCTAATGTAAAAGCCACATGGACAATTTACGCATGCAAGATTCTTCTTTATCCTTATAGCCCATTCTTCCTTTTTCTCAGGAAACACATATGACAGATCTATTGTAGTGGATGAAGAGGAGGCATCCATTTTGTTGTACGACATCTGGGAACAGGTAAGATTGAAATGAAGATTATGCTATATCACCTAAACTAAAGAATCCCCCCACCCACACACACACCCACACACACACACACACACACTGACACGCACATACGCACGCACGCACGCACGCACGCACGCACGCACGCATGCATGCATTCACACACACACACACACACACGCACACACTTGCACACACACACACACACACACACACACAGGAGCTGAATCGAACTAAAAAGTGCATGTTTGACTTTCAGGATAACAGCCAGTGGCTAAAGGATCAGTGCATGAAGATGGGAGATGCCTACATCATTGTATACTCAGTGACAGACAAAGCCAGCTTTGAGAAGGCATCAGAGTTGCGCATACAGCTACGCCGGGCCAGGCAGTCGGAGAACATCCCCATCATCCTTGTGGGCAACAAGAGTGACCTGGTGCGCTCCAGAGAGGTGTCTGTTGATGGTGAGTCGCACACATTCTGATGAGGCTGGCTGCTGTGAACTCATACTGTACTGTGCCACCCAAGTCTGTTTTTAGTTACTGTGGGGCTTCAGCTCCACAAACTGGGTGACAAAACCTTGGAATTTCAAGGACTCTGAGAGTGTGTAAAGGTCCATTTGGAACCGTAAAGAAACTCATGCCCACCCCGGGTCAAATCCGGTATTCCTAAACGTAACAACCTCTGTAAAACAGTGCCAAAACCTAACCTTATTCTTAACTGGCCCCTGTAAAATGTCTATGCTTATCACCCAAACTGGAACTGTACCTCTGTGCTTTTTGGAAACTGTTAATAAAGTAATCAATCAATCAATTCCTAAACTTAATCTCAGTAAAACTATGCTCAATCCAAACGTATTTCTAACATCCTCAGTAAAACAAACCATTTCAAATGCTCATTTGAAAATTGAAAGTTTGGTTTGACTCGTTTTATTTGGTAAAGTTTGAGTTCATCAGTCATAAGTACGCTCCTGTCTCCATCCAAAATAAGTGTAAAATGTCTGGGCTGTGGCTCAGTGGACCAGGCACCTTGGCCGGTAGCCCGAGTCTGCCAGTGTGCGGCGGGTTCGACTCCTGATCCCGACGACCTTTACTGCATGTCACAGCCTACTGTCTGTCCCTCTATAAAAAATTTAATAAAGGCAAAAGCCACAAAAAAAGTGTAAAATGTAATAACTCAAGCGCCCTCACAGCACAATCAATTACAATGTCAATTACACTCTCAAGTTAGAACTTAGCACTAATGATTTTACTGTGCTGTTAGAAGAAATTAATAATAATAACTATGTTTTCCTATTCCACCTGTCTTGCAGAGGGCAGTGCTTGTGCAGTGGTGTTTGACTGTAAGTTCATCGAGACATCCGCCTCCCTTCACCACAATGCACAGGACCTGTTTGACGGTATCGTCCGACAAATCCGCTTGAGGAAGGACAGCAAGGAAGAGAATGCACGACGCATGGCCAACTGCAAGCGTCGAGAGAGCATCAGCAAGAAGGCCAAGAGGTTTCTGGGTCGCATGGTGGCACGCAAGAACAAGAAGATGGCTTTCAGGCAGAAGTCAAAATCCTGCCATGACCTTTCTGTTCTTTGAAGAACACGCACAAGGGACTGTTGTGTGTTCTTTGGCCACTGAAGAAGACCAGAAGCTGTGTGTGTTTTAACACTAACCCAAAAGGACTAATAGAGCTGTACAGAAATGCAATATATATTTTTTTCTAAGACTCAAAAACATGAGCAAAAAGAGAGAATTCACCTGATAAACATGACAGATATCATTTGAGTCAAACCACAGCAATGGTGATAATCTGCGTGAAGGTTTTCAAACAAACAAACAAAAAACAAACAAAAAAAGTTGAATCTCTTTTTTCCCCCCTTTGTTATTTGCCTTAAAAGTGTTCTGTCAAGCCTGTCATTATGTTAAGTATGTATGAGAACCCCACAACGGCTTGCTACTTCTGAGTTGAGTACTGTAAAGGTTGCCTTGCAACTGAGGTTTTAATTCTGCCACTTTGTCTGATGGAATTTCTGTATATATATTGTAACCTATTTTACGATGTACTGTGATGACGATGATGATGATAATGATGATGATATACTGTACATCTCACTGTCCTGAAAAGCAATGCTTCTCCAAAGCATTTTGACTAAACATGGTTTGTGTCATTGGGTTCATATTTACTTGAAAAGGGGTACGCAGGTTCGTACTTAATCCAAGTTACTGAGGACTAGCTACAGTAGTGGTAATTATTATTGCACAAATGAGAGAGATTGTGCCATTCTGTGTTGTTCCATAACATTAGATCCAGTGGGGTGAATGAACGAGTAAAAGCAATACATTTTGTTCTTGTGAATGGTACATTGTTTTGAAACTGTTGTTTACATTTTCTTTTGCAATAAAGCATCAAATCCAACTACCTGTTATCTTATTGTTATTTACCAGAAAACTACTATATCTACTTAAATTCACGCAATTATATATATATATCCTCATGAATATGTATTTGTCAAGATTGTATCGGTCGAATGGAACCTCATCATCAGTATACAGGGAGGAAACAAGGTAGTTAAGCATGACAATTTGAAAGGGTTAACCATTAATCCACGGGGGTGTACAAGTACAGAGTTTTTCCACATATTTTAAACTCTTCTCACACCTCTTAGAGGGAGCACACACCATTCAGACACGGTAAGATACAAGAGGATGCATTGTGTTTGAAAACTTTTATAGTATTTTATAGGTGTTGCTGTTGAGCTGCTGACACTTTTGGTTTGCCATCAACATCATCATTATCAACAACATCAGCTTCAGTTTGGGTGCACTTAAAACGGGTCTGATATCTCTGCCTTTGTTGGAACACAATGCAGGTTTGTTGTTTTCATTGGACAGCCACAGCATTACAGGAATGATTGATTGTTATATATTATTTACAGACTTGATCATAGCTAATGCATTGTTAGGGTTGAACTATTCTTCCAAAGCAAGTTGTTTCTGAAATTAATTTACCTTATGAACAATATTTAAAGCAATTCATTTACCAAGGAGTGTGCAAGGATACCATTCACATCTGATATTCAACAAAAGCAAAATAGTTCAAGAAAATGTGACCAACTAAATCAGTCTAACTGTTACATTACCGTAGTGTATTGAACTTGATTGGCTGTAACAATAGAAGAAGGGTTAAAACTCCTTTTTGTCATGGCAGGAATGAATGTGAAGTGTTGCATTAAGCTTTGCATATCATTAGCCATTTAAATGTCTACAAAACACCAAATGCAGCAATCAAAATGCATGTAAGCAAGCCATGGTAAATCAGTAACAAAGCAGATGTCTAATGTCAGGCTGAAAGTGGCTCCAAATGATATGAGAATGGTACGTTTACAGGGGCACATGGCTGGAGGAGCTATACCCATGTTCATCATAACTGTTACAGTAAGATATATTGTATTCAGTCACCTATTAACTCTATCAATGATTTCATGCAAATACATGCATAAAAAGTGTAACTAAAATACAGACAATACATGTCTTATTTCACAGTTGGTGATACTTCATGCATGTGTTCCGTGTTCAGGGGCTAATGTTAAAATCGGTGTCCCTGAAAACTATGATGGTATTTTCCCATGGTACCTATCCAAGGTAAGTTGTTGGATTTTAATATAATTTAATGAATCAACAATTAACAAGGCCTGCATTGCTTGGAATCATTTTCCCCTTAAAACGCCATTTAAAAAAGACAGTCAAGTCTCTGATATCAATACATTTCAAGTAAAACCAAAGGAGATAAAAGACTTTAGTCGCAGTTTTCATTATAATGTTCACTGTATTTTGCTTGCTTATAATTGTATTGGTAGGGTATGTGGTATGAGTAGTGATAGGATTGAAAGAAATTATGACTCCAATAGATGATGTAATCTACAGTATCATAAATATCTAATCAGTATAATCTAAAATGAATATCTAATCAGTATACTCAAAATCTAATCTAATCAGACCTAACTGAATTCTGCTTCTTCTGCAGAAACTGATCATTCTTTTAACATAATTTGTGAGCCTATAGATCTTTGGTATTGAATTAGATTTCCACTATTAATTAATTGAACCTTGGTGATAAGGCAATTGAAACGAAAGACGCATGGAATGCAAAAGAAAGGTGCTAGAAACCCTGCATTTTATTTTCTGCTCTCTGACATCAAGACTTGTGAACCTGATGCTATTGCCGTCACTAGTACATGATTGGAGTGTGTGCGCATGTCACTGTAGCCTACATAATTGGAGGCTGCACAATACATGCGTCAGACATTCAGGCCAGCAGTGTGCCTTTTAGTGTGTGTGTGTGTGTGTGTGTGTGTGTGTGTGTGTGTGTGTGTGTGTGTGTGTGTGTGTGTGTTTTTAAGCAATTCAAACATTTGTATACGGTACTTGATGTCAGGCAAGACTGGCCTCACTGCAAAGCATCACGTCTATAACAGTATTTTTTAGACAAAGGAAATAAACCAATAAATCTAACCTATAGGGAAAAAATCTAGAAGCGGGCCCCCAAATAATTCACAAACTAGGATTTTAATGATATTATAATATTTGTATTCACTGCCAGCTATTAATAAAATGTATATAGCATTACGACCGCGAGCTATCATAAACCACTATAAAGGACCATTTGACCTAGATCTACGTTAATAGTTTTATGCTAGAAATGGCAAAACATTCAAAATGTCATCATGCATGGCATGTGACGTGTCAAACTAGGGGGTTTTCATGATTCTGAATCCATTCCAAGCATTCGTTTTGCACAAAAAACACTTGTTTGGGCTAAAAACGGCCATAGCCATTTGCCCAAATGTGCTGACCTCATCACATTTGTGATGATGAGTGGACTAAAATGCAACTGATAACAACTTAAAGTACAAGCCAGAATCAAATTGATTGATTGACCATTAAAATACATGCTATGACAATGAACACAGCAAACCCACCTGACCACTGTTGGTTTCTGTGTAAAGTGGTCTGATGGTTTGCTACGATCTTATCCATTCAAATTTGAGAGCCACTAGTCTAAACTCTTTGAGGGTTGACATTTTCAATGATATTGACTCAATGATTTAAAATGAGATAACAATATAAACATACAGTAGATCAACAAATAAAATCAGTTAAAGATCAACATGGGAGATCAAGAAATATTATTGAAAACTTGAAATGCAGCAAATCAACAAACAAATCTGTGAAAACAGTTGCAGACAGGCAATGGACGGTTATATATTCCTAAAAAGGTGAACTCAAAGAAAGCAGAAAATGAGCACTCCGTTCTTCAATCGTACTGTAACATACCTATTATAACTTATGATTTGGCCTAAATGACATATTAACCTGCCTTTTCTCTCTTATCTATTGTAAAAACTCAGTTCTTCTAATCCTTATCATCGTCATGAGCTAAAACAAAATAAGCATTTTGACCAAAGGCCTTTTGTACATATTTATATGTGCATAATTATATATATATTTAGGCTGATCGACCTGCTGAATTATGAGAAGTGCACTGGTTGTCTCCTTTTGATTGGACATATTGTAATCTGCTCCACACAGCTCCAGAGCCTCCCAGCCAATTACAGTGACCTGGTGGTTGCCGGTGATGACGAGGGGATATTTGGTGTGGATGCAGGATTCCTGTACGCTCTGACACCACTGGACAGAGAGAAGCAACCATCTTACTCTCTACAGGTAAGTCAGACAAAAACAATCAAGTAACATAAGTCCGACAGACATTGCTTTGTAAGTTTGTATAGGCTATTCATCGCATTATGTTCTCAGTCGCAGTGGCTCAGGGGTAGAGTGGCCGGTAGAGCAGCTGGATGGAACCCGTGAGGTTCCCGGTTTGATCCCGGGCTCCCCCAGAGTTAGTGTCCTTGAGCAAGGCGCTGAACCAATAATTGCTCCCTATGTGCCGATTGCTCTTTTTTCCCACCTTTGCATGACTCTTGTACAACGAAGTAGGGCATTAATTAAAAAAACCCATTAAAAGTTGAAATGTGGAGCTACAAGGTTTCTGCCTGACAGCAGCGATATGGAAGTAGGCTACTGCTTATTCCTAAACTGTGAAATGTTAATTGTGTTTTACGTGCGTGCACATTCTGCAGGTGTCATTTAGAGCATCAATGCAGCGTCAGAGCTTCAACGTAGAAGTGTGTGTGATTGACAAGAACGACAACGTGCCCACCTTCACAGAGGAGAGCATGAGAGGAAGTGTACAGCTGGGGTTGCTCAAAGGTAAAGCTCTGATTCTTACACTCTGAATCAGTGTTGATTTCGTCGACTAAAACGACGGAAGATGTTCGTCGACTTTTTCCACTGACGAAAACTAAATGGAAACTAAATGAAAACTGAGCTATGATGACTAAAACTATGACTAAATATATTGACAATTTCGTCAACAAATAAAAACTAGACTAAAATGTTAGGAAGGGACTAGTGGACAAGAGATCCAGTAAGTCATTTTACAATTAGTTACATGCTGAAAATAGACGATATACAAGCTCACAACGCATCGCACTCAGGGGGGCAGTCAGCCAGATATTTCGTGAAGCCTCATTTGAAATCGGTAGTTCATATAATGGCCTGTTGTGGCGCTGGACTGGACCCAAAAAGCCCCATAGCTCCATAGAGGCCCATGTATTTTGGCCCAACTTCACCTAGACTGTATTACCTTAATAAACATGGTCATGAATACTTTCTTCTTCCAGTCACTAGTTTAAAGTCTCATTTCTAATGTCATAATATTCTTTTTGGAAAATTATGGTCCCATTAATTAAAAAAATGACCATAAAGTCGCGTATGTTCTGAGGGGCGTGGCTACCGTTACAGTGATCGGGATTCCCCTCCCACTCAAGAGTCTTCTCCTCCCACTCGAGTCAAAATAAAAACCAACGGAGAAGAAGGGGGGAAGTCCCGCCTCGTTGTCTGGGCAGCCAATGACCAGCTGGTACAAAACGGAGCCAGCCAATGGCCAGCTGGTACCAAAAGATGGCGACTTACATTAGGAATTAGCATTACAGGCTTCATTTTACGTTCATGTTAGACCCGGGGAACGCTTTGTCCATATTTTTTTACAGTCTATGATCGCACTACGACGCGTTGTGAGCTTGTAGATCGTCATGACGACGGCATCAAAGCCCGCCAAAATACATTTAAGTCGACTAAATCAACTGTAGATTTAGTCCACTAAAATCTTATGACTATGACTAAAACTAAAATTTGCTGCCAAAAACAGATCATTTTAAATGCTGAATATTCAATTCATGTGGAAAAAACTGCATTTATTTAAGTCCAGTGGAGTGGAAAAAGTCCACCCTGGTAAACTCACCTAAACTCTGCATAAAAAATAAACAAATATAAACGATATAGCCTACAATTGAACCTTTTACATAGAGGAAAATATAACAGTTTTTTAGTTTTTCATATCATATTTTTATAGTATTTTCAAAGCAATTATTCACATATATATTTTTCCCCCCACACCCACATGGCAGCACAAACACTAAACAGAATCTTCAAAGAAACATCAGTATATGTCTGTGAAGTTGGCCGACCGGCCAAGGCTCCAAAAAGACAGAAGAGTCCAAGAATGCCCTTTTAGGGTTTTTTATTCACCTTTCCAGTCCCGTGCAGATTATGGTACAGTGCGGCCTCGGCAAAGACAATGACGAAAAACAAGATTTGGCCAAAATAACAGATGTACAAACATAAACACACTTGAAGACCTGTGTGTCAACCAAGGTCTATACTAACACACAACACACATCAGCTGGGGTCTCCCCTTTATAGGAGAGAGACATACCAAACTGTATCACCGCAAATTGGCAATTAAATTAACTCACCATAAGCATACAAAGGCCAATGAGTTAACCCACCATTACTGAAGGTTTTAACCCGAACTTAAACATGAAATTCCGGACGTCCATTCATACACAAACTATAGTTTGGTTTTAAATAAGATTGCTCTCGAATCAAACACCCCTCCTCCTCTGCAGCACTTGGCACCTTCCCAGTCAACAGGAATGCCACTGCAGAGGGAGAGGTGACTCACAATCAATTCAACTTCAAATCAATAACTACATTTAAAACAATTAGTATCCTTCAGCAATGCATTTCAGTTACAGTATCAATAAATAGAACATACACTTTACAACTTGAACCGCCACTTCCAAGCCGGCTAATTGATGATAATTAATTGGAAGCAGGTGTAGTGAAGTTTATGCCATGTCCCCAATCATTGTCTGTGTATAGGGCACGTGACAATATCCATAAATACAAAGCAAATAACATACAGTTAAACAAAATGCACAATGTCCCCATCACAGTTTGAAAATATATAACTGGTTTTGAATGCTAGACAAATACAATGTTAATTTATAGGCAGATGAATTTCTTTGTACTGACAATAATACAGTGTACATTTAGGAGCTTCATCCACTTACAGTACAGTTCCTTTCTGCTACCGGTTGCATCACCTTTTCAAAAACTCATTTTATTTCCATATAAGAAAAAAATTAACAGAT
Organism: Protomyctophum parallelum; assembly: GCF_964188405.1. Taxonomy (NCBI): domain Eukaryota; kingdom Metazoa; phylum Chordata; class Actinopteri; order Myctophiformes; family Myctophidae; genus Protomyctophum; species Protomyctophum parallelum. The sequence continues at coordinate 53,586,024 of NC_139699.1, forward strand.
TTTTGTTTGTTAGATATGAACTAGAAGTTGTCCCTTATCAGTTGCCCTACCTTTAAAGGTATATTCAGTGATTTCACAAAAAAAACCTTAGGTTTCGTTTTTGGCTGTGGGACCCAGCCTTTCGTCCAATCAGGATAGAGAGTCAAAAACGAAACCTACGGTTTTTTGACCCCCAGGGGTTAACTGGGGACAGGGAGGAACTCCTTATATGGCCAGAACACTCTATAGTAGGGAGGATTATCATAACAAAACAAAAAAATAAGTGATATTTGAATTAAGTGAAATCACTGAATATACCTTTAATGTATCCATTTGTAACTCCAGGAGCATACAACCAAGGTAAATTAAGTCTCACTCATTGTACACAATTCACTGGCGGTTACATTTTCAACTGAACATGATGTGCTCGTTAGGGATCCCATTCATGCAGGTGGAGGCATTGGACCGCGATGATCGTAACACAGCCCATGCCGAGCTGCGTTTCAGCCTGATGGAGCAGACACCCCGCATTCCCTCCAGTCACATGTTCTTCATCAACTCTGTCACTGGAGAGGTGTCCCTCACTGAGGACGGTGAGTCCCCAACTCTATTGTTTACAAGCATAGGCCTATACAGTAAAGCCTCCTCTAATAGTGGAGGAGCTTAGGGAAAGATAAGGGTGATTTTCCGCTAATTTGTCTAAAAGCGCCAACTTTTGCACAGATGTAGCCCAGGGCATGCCCGAATGATTTAGCTAGGGCGCTCGAGCCGGCACAGTGGCCAAATCGATATGGACCTGACGAAGATCTGTGAAGATCGAAACGTCGATTCAATAAAGTAATTCTTTACCAGAATGGTGTGAGGGCCCTACCTCTTCCAAATCGATATGGCCACCATTAACAATCTATAAAGGCAAAATCTTCTAAATGTCATTATGCTATGAGACAAACTACGGGGTTTTCATGATTCTGAATCCATTCCAAGCATTTGTTTTGCACAAGAAAACAATTCTTAGGCTAAAGTCGGCCATAATATGGCCGAATGTGCCCAAATGTGCTGTCCTCGTCACATTTGTGATGGAAGTTTTTTCTGGACTTCATTATTATGCATCACATCAGAGATGTTTTGAGGAAACTCGATTTTGAGAGACACATGGTCCCTGGTGTGACCATTCTGATCCCAGACCCCTGAGCAGTGTTAGCATGCAGCGCAGCGCAAATGCCAAGTTTCATGCGGATTTGAGCATCGGTGCGCCTATGACCTCTGGTGTGATTCTCATTGCTTTACTTTACTTTATTTGTTTATTTTCGGGACACGTTAATGAACATTCAGTACAAGAATTCAATCAATTGAACATGATCTCATGTTGAAAATACAGCATAGTATACAGCTGCCTAATACATTTCCAAAATACCATACCCAATTTAAGCCTTTAAGACTATATAGTCTAATATCTAACCATTGGAAATCCAAAGCCTATTTTTATTTAATTTTTATATTTTTTATCCCACGATTTTGTAACCCATTTTTCACCCCTGTGTCAATCATCTAATGTGATCCTGGGCTCAACACACCCTCCACCAACCTAGTCCCCATATATTTTGACATATTATATAAGATTTTAAATTCTATCGATGATCACATGTTAGAGACATTTTTAACCATTGCTTTAGTTTTACCAGCTCAGTGGCTTTGTGGTTAGAGTGTCTGCCCTGAGACTGGGAGGTCGAGGTTCGATCCCTGGCCGGGCCATACCAAAGACTGTGAAAAATGGGACCCAGTGCCTCCCTTAGGGTTCGATTAGGGTTAAGTCCCTGCAGCATACTAGCATCATGTCCATGGGGTGTACTTGTACATCAAGCTGCCTCACGCTACAGAAACAAGGGGCCTCATGGCTCGGCAAGGCTTACTTACTTAGTTGTGGTTTAAAGGTTGTGGTATACAGGCCAGGGTTGGGATTTCCCTTAGAGTGACTGGGAAGCTATTCAAAGTTGTCTGCCTATGATGGACCTCACAGTCCCCTCTGTTGTGTGAACTCTGCACTATAGTGCCATGTCCAGTGTCTCTCTTCCTGTTTATAAAATAAAACTGGAGGAGGAGCCAATCCATGTAGACACTCATTGACAAAGCAGAGCATTTTAAAAGCCTAGGTTAACAATACATCTACTGATGGACAAACTTGGACACATCATATCTGACCAGACCCTGGCTTTTGTCCAAGTGGCATGCTACTGGGGCTTAGGGTGGCAGGTGAGCTGTTAGCAGTAGGTCTTGGCGACACTATGATGTAGGATTTCAGAAGTATACAGTAAGGCCGGGATTTACACAGTCATGTGGTCAAGTAGAACTTTAGTGTATACTGTTTGTTCTCAGAGAGGTGATGGTTCTGCAAGTAATAAAACCATACTAGATGAACAAGATATCTAAGAAATGTTTCTCATATTTGTGTGTCCAGGACTTTAAGTAAGTAGCCTATAGAGGCTAAGTATTTTGCATTTAGAGATTGACTGCGATTGTCTTTTGACACGTACAGGTGGTTTTATTTAAATATAGCAGTAGCACTGCAGTATATGCCGTACATATAGAAGAAGGCATATTGTTTGCTGAAATGTTGGTCTTTCAATAAAATAGTCTTTTTGCATCGTGACTACGAGCTGTGCGACCTCTCCTCTCATTTGCAGTGCATTTTGAGCTTGAAGATCTGCTATTTTTAGTAAATGTTCACCTCAGAATGAGAATGCTGGGTGAATAACTTGTTTGGTACTGTTTTTCTTTAGCATGCTTCCAAAAAGCCTGAAGCTTCATTTGAACTGGTTTGATTCATTTGTGCACGCATGCACGCACACACACACACACACACACACACACACACACACACACACACAACCTTGGCCTACGTCTTGCATGCTGAGCTATTTCTGGAGTATTTCTAGTACTGCCCTTAGTTACAACTTGGCAAGAGCTACATGACTTTCACACTCACTTTTCTGATTCAACCCACTTGCTCTCTCTTTTCGAACCTCAGTTACAGTGAAGATCCTTTTATTGACGTTCTGCTGCAGGCAACTGGTACTGTAGCTGTCTTTATCTTTTAGTTGGTTAGGGTTTTTAGGTGCTTTGTTGTGAACTACAATGCCCCTGCAATTAAAAGGTTGAGAGATGAATTTAGCACCCCAATAAGAAAAAGTTTAATGATGTCATGCACTAGGGGATGCATGGCAAAACAGGGAGTCCACACAAGAGCATAAACATTTTGTAATGATATTTATTATAGTAAGGTAAATAAAGAATAGCAAATAATGAAGTGTGGGATGTGAGGATATCAGTTATCAGTAATGTCTGCAGTGTATGGATGTGTGGAGAGTGGTGGGTGCATGTTGTATTAGTTGGTGCATAACTTAAAGGACAACTTTAGTTCATGTTTTAGGTTGTCATTAGAGAAAGTAAAAGATGCATGTTACATTTTTTCATTTGCTGCTTTCTTTCGTTTTAGTGATTTTAGCTGTTTTTGACAGGGGGGCGGGGGCATTCGAGCATGGGGCTAAATATGTATTATTTTACATAATTTTATAGCGATTTATTATTTTATTATTTACTATAGTCCTACTAGACCCCAAGAAATTACATCTGGCCACAAAAGTTCACAGGATCTACTGAATATGAAGGTAGCCTATACTGGGGGGAAGCCACACTGTAATAGGCTCAATATGTCAGTTTGACACATTCAGTAGATTCCGTGATCTTTTGTGGCCAGATGTAATTTCTTGGGTCTAGTAGGACTATAGTAAATAATAAAATAATAAATCGCTATAACATTTTGTAAAGAAATACATATTTAGCCCCATGCTCAAATGCCCCCGCCCCCCTGTCAAAAACAGCTAAAATCCCTAAAACAAAAGATAGCAGCAAATGAAAAAAAATTCATCATCTTTTAGTTTCTCTAATGACAACCTAAAACATGAACCTTGGTTGAAAAAAACTAAAGTTGTCCTTTAAGGTGGTTAGGCCCTTGAGCCAGGTGGCAACCCGTAGTAAGTCCTGCTTGCAGGGAGGACAGCAAGAGAGTGAGCTGGAGCCAGGAGGTGCTCCCTATGTACTGCCCTAAGCTCCGCCCACCTCAGGTGAGCACAATTGGGCCGACGGCCTGCTCCACTCTGCCATCACAGAGGCTGCCGGCTAGCCTACAGTGAGGTAGAGGGGGCAGGGCCGTCACACATAGTATAAGACTATGATAATATTTCGGAACTTGAAATTATATAGCATCGCTTAGGCTATGTTGACTTTTTGACTGCCTCTTATTAACAGAGATCCAACAATTGATGTGTCCTTTACTCCTTTCATTATTTCTTGTTTCCATTAGGAGCCTCTGCTCTGGACCCAGAGATGTGTGGTCGCTACAAGCTGTCAGTGATGGTGAAGGACATGGCTGGGAAGGCTAATGCCTTCTTTTCTACAGGCATTGTTACTGTCGAAGTCACTGGAAACACCTGGGCATCACCTGACCCTGTGCGACTACAGGAGAACCTACCAGGCCCTTACCCCATCCCCATCTCACAGGTGAGAAAGCCTCTTCTCTGAAACAGCGAAGCGTCAAATCCTAACGTCCATTTACGTTACGTTGTTTAGGCCTTCTTGTCTTTGTATTCGGCCCGAGATAAAGCATATAGGCCTTTGAGTGTCGACTATATTGGAATTGCTGCTTGAAACATATCATGTTACCATAAACCAAGCACGTTGCCAATAACCACAGTTTAGCAAAGTAGCATCATATTGCCAGTTACTATTTTTAGTGTCAGTTGGGTCATCCTGCTGACCAAATGTTGCATTATTGATGCTGTTCATCACTGCTCTCTGCAGGACTGAGTCATTTTAGGCGCCATCATCACTCATTGTGCTATCTTCAAGGTGTTATGCATTACCTTTTCAGTTCTCGTCTACTTTCAATATTGGTTTCTGGAGGCCAGCTGTAGGAGAATAAAAGGGACATTGTATAGTTGCCAGCCTTGCTGTATATAAGATTCTACTGACTTTTTGCAGTATTTAACCATATGACGTATTGCTGTATTTTTATCTGTTTCTGGCCTTGACTGCTGTTTGCTTTCTTTCTACAATCTTTCTACGTCATAGCAGCATCAAGTCCCTGCAGAAGTATAAATAACCACTAATGCTCTAAGAGGTTTTGTAGTAGCAGAAACAGATCCATCTCAGCAGCAATAATAGATGTACTGTTTCTGAGTAAATTAAATCAAGCTAAGCTTGGCAACATTATTAGCTTCATTTGTTCGAGACAGAAAACTGTGGACAGAGGACATTTGGCTTTTAGAGACGATTCTGGCTCCAAATAAAGAGCAGTAAGAATATCTGAGAATCTCTGTGGCCAATATGCCTCCCTCACCACCTCCTCTTCTCTCTCCTCCTCTACAGTACACTCACCCTCCGCCTCCATCTCTTTCCTCCTCTACAGTCCACTCACCCTCCGCCTCCATCTCTTTTAGAAGCAACCCACGCAAGAACACACATTCATTCATCTGTAGGAATATACCATTTTTGAGCGGTTCCAATGACTGGCCACGTGTGTCCCTATGTATGTTTGGAGTGAACAGCAATACCGCTGTTTGACCTAAAGTGGCAGTGTTGAGAAGCCTAAACACACACACACACACACACACACACACACACACACACACACTGCACCGCTCAGTTCGCACAGGTGCAATTCTTTATTATCCGGGGCAGGTCAGAACGGCCTAAATGGAAGGATTCCTGTGAGTCCGTCTGTCTTTGCAGGCACACTCCAGGGAGGCCGAGGAAGAGCCGCCAACCCAAATCTTTCACATCAGCATTATAGTGCCACCATGAGACATTTTTTATACTCCTCAAGATCTTGTCCATGGTTGCATTATAACAGGTTGCAACGCTTCTCTGTGTACGCACCCCGGCGATCTGCGCTCAGAAGCACGCACTCTTCTGTATTCTAGGTCCTGATTAATTCATCAGCCTTATGTCAAATGATCATTTCAACATGGGCATTAACATGATGAGCAAAGACATTTTTTTAATTATTCTGCCTTTATTGCAATGCGTGTGCGTGTGAAGAGCTTTGACTGAACGGATTGCCCAACCATGCTTTTTGTTCAATATCAATCATTAAAATTGTTGCATTATGCACAGCTCCAGCATTGCTCATCCAGGAATGTGAATCACACACAGTAGGAATTAGGGAAAATGACATGGTGGAAGTCTGGTTTCGCCAATGCTGTATAACCGCACAAGCGCTTTATGTGGGAGGGGGGACCGACTCAGAAACACACATTATCCCTCCTACAGTACTGTGTCAGATAAGTGGATCAGTCATGTCTACATACGGTATACCCTGTAGTAAGTAGCATGGATCATTTATTCAGAAGGTTCTGCCATTTGCATTACAGTATATTCAGTGGTGGACAGTTAAGAGGTACATTTACTTGAGTACTGTTGAAAAATTGTTTGAGCGATCTATACTTTACTTGAGTATTTGTATCTTTTGATACTTTCACTCCACTACATTCCAAAGACACATATGTACTTTTGTATATATGTGCATAGTATCTTTAAAAGGCAAAGCAAGTAACCTACTCCTGTACATTAACTGAGCAGCTTTCACTTGCATCTTTGACTCAAGTACTGGGGTTGAGTACTTTGTCCCCCGCTGCGTATATTCCTTCAACTTTGCTCATCAAATGCACTGAGCACCGTGTACATTCAGCACAGACTCAAGCTGTCCTTCACCATGAAGCCATCCTGCACACAGAACGTCCTCTCTGCAAGACATTAGATACAACAGACAGAACCAAAACACATGACCTCATCGCAATTGAATCGTATACAGTATCTATTTATAGAAATAGTCATTGATCATCACCCCCCCCCACACAAACACACACACACACACACACACACACACACACACACACACACACACGTGTCATTACGTTTCTGAGGTCTAGAAAACACACCATAACATTGAGAGGCAGCCAGCTGTAGTGAAGTGGCTCGGTGTATATACACAGATTCACAGAGTCTAAGCAGTCCTCTCTAAAGAGCGTGTGACAGACAGGGGAGTTGAGGCGATACACATGCCCGGGTGTGCAGTCGTCATACCATCACTGTAGGATCTTTGAAAAGTATCACTTTTTAATATTAAGTGACAAGCACTCAAGTACTGTACAATCGTGAGGTACGTTCAAATGTTACTTGAGTATGATCCTTTATTTTAATTTCTTCTACTCCACTACACCTCAGAGGCAAATGTACTTTTTAATCATCAACAATTATTGCAGATTTAGATTGGTAGGCTGTCACCTCACAGCTAGAAGGTCTGGATTCGATTCCCACTGGGGACGTTGTGGGTCATCAGTGCCCATACCTTAGGTGGGGTTAGCAAAATGGCCTTTTTGCATGTTCTCCCTGTGTCCCCTATAGGGTAGGTATACGCTAGGGGTAATCCACTCACAGTAATCATGGTTTCTAAACGCCTCCCCCTGGACAACCGGGTCACCTGATGGAGGGGAAAGGAACTGGTTGGAATAACGTGTTCCTTCCACGCGCTACGTCTAACCGGGGAACCCCCCCCCATCAGGTGAAAAGAAGCAGCTTGGACTCTTCATGCATTGACGGAATATCACGGAAACATGAGATCAGTCTGTTGCTCTTCCCAGGTTAGCAGAGGGAGTGTAGCGCCCAGGATTACTGTAGACAATTGACACTGGGTGAAAATAATACATAGGCCTACATCGGATATTCAGAAATATTGAGTGGTTTTACATTTGGTAGGCTACTTTAGTATTTCTACATTGTGCTACTGCTACTTTTACTTAAGTAAAATTAAAAACAATAAAAGCCACCACTGTGTGTGTGCATGCTGCTGTGGCCGCACTCCTCTCCTCTCCTTGTTGGGTGCTGTTGGTTGTGGCTGCTAGGGCCCTCTCAGCACCCATCACACAGCCTCTCTGTCTGTGTTGTAAAAGCCCAGTGGAAAATCCCTCCAGTCACACAAGTTAGTCTTGGCTGTCCTCTCTGTTCCTCGTCATCCTCAGTGCATTTCGCCGTGACTTTATCATGTAAACACACAGTGACTCTGGGTTTTTACTTTGTACTTATATATCATGCTGTCCCCTTTTGCAGACCCTTTGCTATGTACTATTTATTAGATTTAGATCAAATATTGTATATTTGCAAGCCAGATGCGTACCACTTCAAGGGTTGTTTATAAGATGAAGGCATACACATTTGCAGTTATACATGGATGTACTGTATGTCCCTGTGGTGTGTGTGCGCGCATGTGTGTCTGTGCATGTGTGCTCGTGTGTGTGTGTGTGTGTGTGTGTGTGTGCGTGTGTGTGTGTGTGTGTGTGTGTGTGTGTGTGTGTGTGTGTGTGTGTGTGTGTGCGTGCGTGCGTGCTTGCGTGCGTGCGTGCGTGCGTGCGTGCGTGCGTGCGTGTGCGTGTGTGGATGCCCTTTTGTTGTTTGTCTAGGTGAAATGGAGCGGTAGTCAGGCAGAGTACAGTCTAGAGGGGGAGTTTCCAGAAATGCTTTTCACTATCAGCAGGGAAGGAGTCATCTATCTGAACGCCCCTCTGGATAGGGAGACACAGGACCAGGTCAGTACCTTTTGCAACCTAATGTGTGTTTTACACTTCAGCACAGACGTATAAAAGTCTAATGGTTTATAACTTTGGCTCTCAAACTTAAAAAATAATAATAATTCAAGGACACCCATACAACGAGTCCATTTGGTTCCATTTGTACACAGACCTGTAAGGGTCCATTTGGAACCACCTCAAGGAACCCTGAGGATCCCTGGACCCCTATTTTATAATAATAACTGAAGCTGTTTAATCTGAGAATGAATGTTGTAAAATATTAAACTGCCCCACACAGTAAAATATTTTCTGGTAATTTAACTACTATACCTTCGTAATTATGCCTCTTAACTCAATTCTATTTTTATTCTGTGAATTATGATTTTTGTGTTGTTTGCACATCTGACAGCAAGTCAATAGCAATATCATTTTGCAAACATTTCAGCTAGTCTTTACTCAATTACTGCAGTGTAAGCCAAAAATGTGTCTCTTCAGTTCCGCCATTTACCATAAAACATTGGTGTTAATTTCTTGCACATCTTAGTTTCTCTGCTGCTCAAGCGCTACCCAATATTGAGGCTGTGGTTTATTATTGCCCACATGGCAGTAGTACACTGAAATGAACAGGCATTGGAATACTTTTAAAACAATGAATTGTTAAAGGCAAGCTGTGTGAGATATATTATTTAAAATGTTAGCATTAACCATTCAGTTGAAACCCATCGCAGCATTTACCCATTGATGTATTTTTACATCAATCGGTTGTTATAGTCCATAACACCTACAGCCCCTTTTGTTTATCTATTTGTATTAATTGTGATGAAGCTCTTGAGTGATGATGGTTAGGCTGGTAGGCAATATCATTTTAGTTTGAAGTGATTACTGATGACTTATGATGTCACCAGTAAATGACCTTTCACTCAAAGGGACGTTGACTTGTCTTAAATCATAGCAAGAGGACCATGAGAACCATGGGAAATTTCACATTTGTAAAAGGAAATAGTTGTGATGAAGGCAATGAGCCAAAAATGAAAGTCTCTGCAATTTTCCTTCAACTATGGTGAAGAAAAGAATCATGGGTCATGGGTGTATAGGTACATAAATCAACGTGCATAAAGTCTTGTTTGCTTTGGGCAGAGAGGGAAATCCTTATTAGGATAAAGACTATACATCAAAGTTTAAACATTGCTTGTAGTTTTTCTTTTATGACCTTGTTTACGATTTGAGCCCTCACGAGGTTCATATTTCCTTCATGATATAACTAAAAGTTATTCTGAAATACACTGTCTGAATTGACAGAATTACAACAACAGCACGTGTTTGCAAGCCTACCAAAATGAAGTTCCACCTAGGGTTTCACTTTTGTGTTGATTGTAAAATCGTAATTCTTCATCAAATAAGATATCAGAGCGAGAGGGTCAGCATAGAAGGAGAGATCCATTGACACTTTGGCAACCACAGGTAGAATATTTAGAGACCAGACGAATAGAATAGGACAATTTAAAGTGTAGTTGGGTATTTGGCGGATGGAGCGGAGATGCATTCAGGTGCATTCAAGTAATAAGATTAGTAAGTAAAGATTAGTAAGTAAACCTTGCAGAGCCATGAGGCCCATAGGGCAGGAGCCTATCTCCTGTTTATATAGCATGAGGCAGCTTGATGTACAAGTACACCCCCTGGACATGACACTGTATGTCGCAGGGACTCAGCCCCAATCCTACCCTTGATGCTGAGTGCCAAGCAGGGAGGCACTGGGTCCCATTCTTTGGTATGACCCGGCTGGGAATCGGACCCTGACCTCCCAGTCACAGGGCGGACACTCTAACCACAAGGCCACTGAGTATTTTTTCTTACTGGGTATACAGTACGTATTAACACTTTTACAAATATAACAGAAATGCATACACGGCATGACAAGCTGTGTATACTGTATAAAGCGGCTGGCCAATGTTTAAGCCATCAAAACTACTGGTCAAAGCTGGAGATGCTAATCCTCATCCCACTGCACACTTGACCACAAACCAATCCAGTGAGAGTTGAAGGTCTCAGAACGATGGTGCCATCAGGACCACATCATCTGCAGTGAAGCAATCCTTAACTCCTCAAACCGTATACCCTCTCCCTCACGATTGCCTCTCAAGATCCTGTCCATTAATATCACAAACAGGATAGGTGACAATGCACAGCCCTGGCAGAGGCCAACCCCCACAGGAAACAAATCCAACGTACTGCCCAGTACACCCAGTACACAGCTTTCGCTTCACATATCGAAGCATCCACAGTGTCTCAGAGGGACCCGGTCATATCATGCTTGTCATGTCTGTACTAATAGTATTAAAGGTTTTATGACATTCATTTTCATTTATTTTTCTTTTTCTTTTTTCTTTTAGGTTTTATGACCTCAATTACACCCAAAAAACCTGAACTTTGAACATTCAGTGGATTTTCTGTGGTCTGAAGTTTTCTTTGGGGTTTTTTGGGCCTTTTGAGCTACAATGAAAACAGGCAACACAGTGAAACAGTGACATCTGCTGGCAAATCCCATTGACATATATGGGATTTGCAGTAAGTGATGTCACTTACTGCCGGCGAATCAGAGCACCTGTTTGAGCCAGAAAACCCCAGATCACAGAAAATCTACTGAATGTTAAAAGTTCATGTTTTTTGGGTGCAATTGATAATAGAAAACCAAAAAAAAACAAGAACAATTCAAAAACCTTTTTTTAAATGTCACATTCCCTTTAACTAACTGTGTTTGTGTGTGTGTGTGTGTGTGTGTGTGTGTGTGTGTGTGTGTGTGTGTGTGTGTGTGTGTGTGTGTGTGTGTGTGTGTGTGTGTGTGTGTGTGTGTGTGCGTGCGTGCGTGCGTGCGTCTGTGTGTGTGTGTGTCTGCTGGCAGTTCCAGATCAGCATTGTGGTGGAGCGGCCTGATGGTAGAGAGATCGCCAAGCCAGTGGAGCTGAGAGTAATGGTCGGCGACGCCAACGACAATAGACCTACCTTCCCACAGGCCCAATACCACACTGTGGTCAAAGAACTAGCCGCCAGGGGTAACTGACCAAATCTGTCTGTCTGTCTGTCTGTCGGTCTGTCTGTCTGTCTGTCTGTCTGTCTGTCTGTCTGTCTGTCTGTCTGTCTGTCTGTCTGTCTGTCTGTCTGTCTGTCTGTCTGTCTGTCTGTCTGTCTGTCTGTCTGTCTGTCTGTCTGTCTGTCTGTCTGTCTGTCTGTCTGTCTGTCTGTCTGTCTGTCTGTCTGTCTGTCTGTCTGTCTGTCTGTCTGTCTGTCTGTCTGTCTGTCTGTCTGTTTGTCTGTCTGTCTGTCGGTCGGTCGTATTCACAGTGTAATAGGATTATTCTTTCATAGAAGTAATGATAGCATAGCAGGCAGCATGATGAATGTTCAGAGTGAGCAGATAGGGAGGGCTTTGTGCACCAGATAGATGGGTCACCCATGAAAGATGATTGGGGTTTAGCCAGGACATTGTACTCTTAAAAAGCACAGGCTATATTTTGATATGTTCAGGTCAGTGTGTGAAAGCCTTTTGTTTATGCTTTTTATTTGATTGTTAGGAAATAATTGCACAATAACAATCTGTGAATCACAATGAAAATAAGAGCGTGAGCTTTACAAGTGAACAGTAGTCAGTAGTGTAATGTTCCCTGGTCCTGGTTTTGTTGCTGTCTGGCAGACACCTTGTATCTCCATATTTCAACTAAAAATATATATATTTTCAAACCATTCGTTATTTATTTACCTATATACGGTTATATCGGAAATGCTGAACCATGAATCTGGTTCTCATGTTTTTGACATAATAAAAAAAACATGAATCCGGAAATGTAGGTCAAGATTTAGAAGGCGTTTTTAGAATCAGTATCAGGTCTAAATGGTTAATGCCCTACTTGTCATGGTAGTGTGTCACACAAAAGTAGCAAAAATAATCTGCCCCTGTGAACACAGGGGTTACAGCAGATGTAGCAGGTCTACAAACTCACTACGTGTGTATCTGCTATTTGTGCTATTTCTGGATTTTGAGTAAGTAAAAATGAATGTGGTTAAGTGTGTCTGTGGGGTTTATAAATATTTCACCAATGAAAAGTGTTAACAAGAGCTTTTGACTAAATAATAATAATAATTTCCTGAAAAGTAACGGTTTTGGACCTAAGGTGTCCACCCGTCAGTGACCATTTGTCACAGACAGCTGCGTCACAAGCTGCTTTTGCTTCCTGCCTTTAGATATTCTGCCTGTTGGCGGTCTTTGCTTTGACTCACTGGCATAATGTTTCCCACAGGGACAGAGATCCTTACAGTGCAGGCAGCAGACAATGACGACCCCAAGACAGATAACGTGCGCATCTTCTACCGTTTAGTGGGTCAGATCCCTGAAAGTCCCCGTGCTCTCTTCAGGGTGGACCGTGACTCAGGCGTGATCTCTGTCCAAGCAGACAGCATGGAGGGCACCGCGCCACAGTACACCCTCACCATCACCGCTGAGGATGCTAAAGGTAACAGGTGCAGGGCCTCCTCATCTACGGAGATAATATGGCCTCAGTCATTGTGCACACAGTAAATGGTTGCATTTGTACACTCTTCAGAGTCAAATTACTAAGGATTTTACTGTGTACCGTTTCACCTTCATTTCTACTTTAACCAACCATCCCATGTTTATTCATGATTCGATATTCATAAAAATATATACTGTACCACCTGACTGTAGATCAGAGAGAATATCAACAATGATATGCCTTCGTTTTACAGCCAAGTCACGATAGTTGTAAATGAGGCTATAGAGCGTCGCAGTCCCGCCCCTTTTCATGACGACGCCAGCCCCAGGAAATAGTTTCCAATGCATTTTTTCCCATAGACATTTCAAAACGTATTTATTTAAAGACCTTATAAGCGTCGTACAAATCCAACTCTTGTCGTGACAAATCATGACAACAAACACAATATTTAGGACCAAACAAATATTTACAAAGAAGAAATACAAGGGGCGGGACTGCGACGCTCTATAGGGTGCATGGGGTGTCTTCTAACTGAACAGATGATGCTTGTACTCTGTGATTCAGGGATGATAGGGATGATAGATCCAGTATGAGGTACTAGCTGGCGCACGTTGTATGCGTTCTTGAACTTCTTGTGTAACGTACTGTTCGACCCACATGACTCATGGATGCTGTGGTGATGTCACTGTCAGGTTTGAACAGCTCCTGTACCCTCGTTGTGACAGTGCAAGATGAGAACAACCACCCCCCGGTGTTTCCTCAACATGAGGTATGCAGTGCAGAACACACACACACACACACACACACACACACACACACACACACACACACACACACACACACACACACACACACACACACACACACACACACGCACATCACGCCACAAAACATCACACAGCTACATAATCAGTGATTATTGGGCCAGACTGAACCCCCCACAGTGCAGTTCATTGCTGATCTCATATTCCTGGCAGGGAAGTATAGATAGGTCCTATGGTTTTATGTTTTATTAATTTATTTGTGAGACAGTGTATCCTCTTCTTTAGGCAAATTCCCATCAGGGTCACCACAGCGGATCATTTGTTTCCATCTGCTACTGTTTCCGGCGTCTTACTCCGTCACGTCAGCCATCTGAATGTCCTCTCTCACCTCATCCATAAACCTCCTCTTTGGCCTTCCTCTTCTCCTCTTCCCTGGCAGCTCTATCTTTAGCATCCTTCTCCCAATATACCCCTTATTCCTTCTTTGCACAGGTTCAAATCATCTCAACCTTGCCTCTCTTGTTTAATCCCCAAACCTTCTAACCTCGGCTGATCCTTGGCTCATGTAGTCATTTTTTTATCTTCTCCCTCCATCCTCAAATATTGCTTTCAGAGAACTGCTTTGATATCTTTGCCATGTACAACATGCAGACTTTAACTGAAGTTTTAGCATTTTGATTGTGATTTAGTTCATCAACTGCCAGAAATGCTGTATTGATTGTGTTAGCATAAGATATCCTAAATGGCATCTTCTTGCATCACTGTTCTATTCATTCATTAAGGAACGCACCTTTAGGTATGGCACCTTTAGATGTGTGGGGTTACACTTTCTATGAAGCTAATGTATATAATGCATTTTAAACATACTTACGGTACAATCTGCTTATAAAGCTAATTATAGTTACTAACTAGGCTGATGCCCGTTGGGAACGATTCCCGGCATTGGGAACCTATGCCCCTCCAGGTATGCAATACCTGTTGTACCAATATTGTACTCGCTGTCAGAGTATTTAATGATGTACCCATTATCATAATTTGTCTATTACGTCAGTGTTTCATTTTCTTCTTCTATAGTGTGCAAGGTGTCATTGAATGCAAGTTCGGCCTATTTCTAATAATAAATAACATCACCATCCATCCCAGACAGACACATACAGGCCCAGCTCGCCGTGGTACAGTAGTTCTCATATTGTGGCCTACTTCAGACTCACTACTGTGAAGAAAGGCAGTCTAAACATAGTTATGGAAAAACCCCTGGGTACCACCTACACCCTGTGAATACTGGAAGAGAGAATGCCCAGAGGGCCATTATGTGGGAGATCCATCGTGTTGTAATAGTGGCGAACAAATCTGTAGTTATACTTCTCACTGGCAGACAGAATGGGCACTGAAAGAATTCAATAACACCAGGAACTGTTTTTGCCGAAGCAAGTTGTGGTTAAGCATCATTTATCTTTGTTCATAGTATACAACTGTAGTAGTATACAACTGTGACACAACGAGGTCAATAAATTGGTAAAGGTATACATTAAATTAAACCTTGCACCGGAAGTGCATGGCAGTACATGGCAGTGGATGGAGCCGACATGAACGATTAGCTCATGAACAAACAATATTCATGAACGATTGCGACCTCTGTCATATAATCGCTTCAGGAATATAAAAGAAGACATATCACAGGTTGTTTTCTAATCACTTGCTTTGTGCACAGTAAGCCTACATAATTTTATTGAGGCATTTAAACAGCGGCAGGTATCGTTTCTGTCTCGGAGGTATCACAAGATTTGGTTGCCGACAGGAAACGGTTGATAGTCTTGCGATACTTGGCACGTTCAGAAATGTACTTTGTGCTCTTTAGATACCTCTATACAATTACACAGTGTAACACAGTGTGTACACATTGAAAAGCAACACAGCAGATAATAATGTGTTATAACTTATACTGTATATGTCTTCTTTTATTTTCCAGAAGTGATTATTTTACAATGGTCTCAATCATTCAGAAATGTGTTTGTTTGCTTGTTTGTTCATATGCTTGCCCACTCTGCTCCACTGACTCCAATGTATATCCACCAGTGTTTCAGCTGCAGTTTGCCACCCAATGTGACAAATCTGCCGGCTGGAATTGCAGGGTAGAGAAAATGTTGTTCGCATATAGAATTCTGCGATGCAGTAAACTGAAAAGAAATATTGGCTTTTTACTGTGTAGTCATTTCACAGCTGATGTGACAGACACTTGTGACAGTGGCTAGTCTGGCTACAAGCTCCCACCTTCTGGCTCACAAACAAATGTGCACACTTGACATAACATGCAACCCTCCCCTGCATCCCATCCCAGTTCCCACCCCATTTAACATCTTTATTTGTGCTCACATTTTATTTAAGAAATTCTTGAGCACAAACAATAGTAGATACTCAAGTGTTTCAGAAAACACATGGATATCACAGATACAGATTATTATACTTGTGAGGACATTAGGATATCACTGAAAATAGCTGAAAATAGAACATAGATTGGCTATTCTTTGGTCCATGATATCAGCGCACAATTAAGTATAACTAAGTATATTATTATATTATTATTATTAGAGAAACCTCTAACCCGATCCTTTTTTATTAGGACTAATAAATAAGGCTAAATTGGCTAAATTGCTCCAGTGTCTCCTTCTTCTCCCTCTCCTGTGATGCACCGAACCTGCCTTGACTTGACCGGAGGCGCGGTGGACGGTGGTAGGCTACTCTGTTATTTTCAACAATAATGTATTTCTTGTGAGGAGCATGAAAATGGTCCTCACGATGTATATTTGTCAAATTATGCTATAGTTGTGGGGACATTTGACCCTCACAAACTAGTAATAAACGTACACACACTCACGCACGCACACACACACACACACGCACACACACATACACACACACACAGAGGTGGAAAAAGCTCTTGAGCAGGTCACGCCTGAGTGGTCCCAGCTTATTTCCATGGCCATGTGAACGCAGAGCTATAGGGAGTGCATGTGGGAGGGGAGTGGTGACAGGGCGTGCTGCAGCGACCCTGTGGTCAGATCAAAGGGATCACCGCTGCACCAGATGGGAGTCCTGAGTGGCAGATTAAAGGGCCGGCGTCTAAGCAAAAAGATATTGGAGGTGTGTGAATGAAGGTCAGCTAACAACAGGCAGAGCCACAGTGGACATCCACCCACACATATAGATTTGTGAACATACACTTAACTGTAATTGCTCATAATGGTAGGGAGTCGGGACAGTGTATTGTGCTATCAATCAACGTGTGAACAGTGAACTGGAGGATTATATGAATCAATGGCTTCTGGTTAGTAGTTGTGTGTGGCTGTTGTTTATGAAAATATAAACTCCGAATTTAATTCATATGAAATGATATCATTGCTGTCGGGTAGAGACATTGTATCTCCATATTTCAACGTGTTAAGTTTTTCATAAATTAATGCCCCACTACTTCATTGTACAAGAGTGGTGTGTCAAAGTAGCTAAAATAGCGCATATACTGTAGAAACAAGAGCTGCATGGTTACTAAATAATAACTCCATTGGATCCATTAGAACACAGATTAATCTTTTTCCATTTCCTGAAAAGTATACAGTTTTGGCCATACAAGGTTTTTTGTCCAGCCGACAGCAACGAGATTTATCAAAACACATGTGTTCATGTCTGAGGTATTTCATGTGGCGTCTCCCCTGTCAGTATGGGTCTATTTCATGTGGTGTCTCCCCTGTCAGTATGGGCCCTTCCACATTGCAGAGGATGCTACGGTGGGCACCACGGTGTCGGCCGTGTCGGCGGGGGATGCCGACGTGCGAGGAGGTGACAGCTGGCAGGTGAACTACCGCCTGGAGTCTGGCAACGAGGAGGAGGTCTTCACCTTGGTGACAGACAGACAGACCAACGAGGTCTCACTGGTCCTCTCCAAGGTAAACACTCTTGAGTCTGTATTTGGATCGTTTTTCCCCCGTCTACACCAAATATCTTCATCAATCTACATTTAACTAATATTTCAAAATGAGACAGAACTCTTATCGTAGAGTTATAGTGCAGAGATTGGAAAAAGCCTGCAGTTGATATTTCAATCAGTCATGCCTAAAAACAAGATTCCCGATAACAATAGAATATTTGAGCTCAATAATCTCTCCTATACTTGGGGCACCTCACCCTGTGCACACCTGCCTTTCATAGTCCAGTGTGGTGTGAAACAGTGTGGTACATGGACAGGGCTGTGTGGCTGTCAAACATTACTCTTACTCTTAAATACTTAAGTGTTCAAAAGTACAAATTACAAAGTACACTTAGTTTGTATTAATATCAATCTATTGCTGTAGGCCTATTGAAATTAAAAAATAACAAATCTCAAGCTCAGATTGGCTATTTTCAAAAAATAAAGAAATTGGTTAATTCATAGTGTAGAGACGTGAAAGTCATACACTCCAAACATATACAGTACTTAATATTCAAGTGAAGTACAGATGCTCAAAGAATGTACTCAAGTAAATGTATTTTGCTACTGTCCACCACTGGTGGCTGTGTATTGTGTATATCTGTGTTTTGACACTGCTCTCTGTAAGTGGGCCAATGCAGGAGACACTATTATTTTCAACCTCTCAGTGGGAATTGATGAATGTGGATCAACCGTGCGTTGCACACATGCTGCTTTGAGTTAAAACAGGAGATGTCTGAAAGCCAAGAATGGAACACATTGTGGCACTTTCACATAGAGAAATGATAATCCCAAAGATTGAATTTGTGTCTATTTCAACCACTTAACCACTAAACCCTATTTAGACTTTGTAAACTGGGCCTGAGTTGGCTCTGTACTTGGACCGCTTTTTTCAGTCTACACAATATTTCCTTGCCAAAAATAGCCAATCTACAATCTCGTACATAGGCTATTTTTGGTTAGTGTTCCCCCCAGAATATGGATTCTGGGGTTCAATTGGTTAACAGCTGCTTCAAAACACATATAGATTGACTCTGGCATGTTCAAATCCCACTCCAACATGTTTAGCATCGTTGCAGTTTATTTAGTTAACATTCCACCTCAAATTCTTTTCAAGAATAGCCCTAGCATGATCAAAGGGCATCAGCGTAAATGCTCATTGTCTCAGCATATGAGATCATTTTCTGAAGAGATGGATTGTTTCATTATAGCTATATTAGACACTGCTCACAGTCCAAGTGAATCATTATGTTGTGTGAACACTGAACAGACATGGCAGTTTAGTGAACCATTTTAGTAGCGGCCTTCAGTCTCGAGAGACCATGGCACAAGCGCACTTGGATTGGATCAGGTGGTGCTGAGGTAACAGTGCTTTGTGTGTCTGAGCAGCACAACACGTGAGAGGCAGTCTCTTTGGCAGCGATGGCATCTGAATGCGCCGCCGTCGCCTGCTGACGCCCATTGAGGTGCCTTGCGCCTAGCTGCTCTCCTTTCTGCTGCTGCTTTGTTCAGCTCCACTTCGCTCTTCTGGATTCCATTCCATATATATATATATATATATATATACATACATATATATATTTACACTAGAATTTCTCGGCCGCTTCGCGGTTATTTAATGAAACTCAAGATTATAACGTCCTGTCTCGCTGGCGCGGTGTATAGGCTTCACGGCTATTCCTGTGTGTGTGTGTGTGTGTGCGTGTGCGTGTGCGCAATGAAAAGTACTCGGCAGGCGAAATGGCGAATTCGAACGGTGTAATTGTAATAGTTTGGAACAAACCAAGTTCTGTGGAAGAACAATGTTGACGTAACTAAGAGATTCGCTGAGTAAGCGATATTTTATATACAGTGATTTAGAAGGAATATGCAAAATCGTGAGGCGAAGATTCCTCTCCTTCCTTGTTTTATTCTCCTGCGGACAGGACTGTCAGGGAGACTATCAGAGCAGCACAGGGGAGTGGCTTAAAAGACGGGGTAGTAGTTGCCAGGTTGGCGAATTGTAAGCGAGTCGTAGTGTGTGTTGAAGGCATTTGAATGGCATTTGTGGGCTTGTGAATGAATTTTCTCACATGTAATTTGTGCTCACTTGCATAGACCTGGCGAATTTAGCGTGGTGAAAGGGCAACAGTGTTCCGGGGGTGTGGGTGCTTCGGGCGATAATGTTTGTAGTAAACAAATGCATTGGCGGCGTGAGTGTGGAAGGGAGGCATTTTTGGTGGCAGTGCCAGTGGCAGTGTTTGGCGAGTTTTGGCGTTCGGTGCGATAGGAGGAGATACGAGGGCTGTCAAAGTTAACGCACTATTAACTAGTTAACTCACAATCCTTTTAACGGCACTATTCTTTTTAACGAGCGATTAACGCACTGTGAAGTTTGACAGAATGGTTGAGAGATGCATGGTAATTTTACACTGAAGAGTTGAATAATTGTTAAACAGCTGCATTACTTAAGTTTATTCTACACAATTAGAAAACTTAGAAAACATGTTATTTTGATCAACATGGCCTGTTATCTCTCGTAATGTACCATTGGCCAACATCAATACAGTTCTTTAGTTTGGGTCTGGAAGGCTAAATGTCATCAAATGGTGGTCCGTGGCTCAAATGCAGAATAAATAATGGACCTTGAAATCTTGAAAACCACTGATTTAAGGTATATTTAGAACGGATAAAAAATATGCGATTAATTTGCGATTAATCACAGTTAATTATGGACAATCATGCGATTAATCAGATTAAATATTTTAATCGATTGACAGCCCTAATATATATATATATATATATATATATATATATATTTACCAGTGTATATAGATATACTGTGAGAAGGAAGAGTGAATGAACAATGCTGTTCACATGAAATGAAGTCCAACAGCAAGTCCATGAACATAAATCAACAAAAAACCCTGGCAATCAAATCCAATATCCGGCAGGCAAAAGGAAGGTCAGAATTCAGGCAGGTGGTCAGAATTCAGGCAGGTGGTCAAAAAACAAAGGCTAAATGCAAGCAAACTGGTGGGACTGGGACTGGGGCAGAGGAGCAGAGAGCACAGGGACACAGGAATATAATCTGGCAGAGAACAAAGAGACAAGCAGGGTTTAAGTAGACTGAGTGTGACAAACGAACAGAGTGCAGGTGTTAAGCTCCACTCTGATTGGCTGATTGAGAGTGAGCAGATGAGTGGGAGTGATGGCACTGGAATGACAAGAAATTACAATTAGTCAGGGCAGAAGCACATAATATGTGCCATATTATGGCAACAACTAGAAGTAGTCACACCCACAGGCAAGCCCAGACCCAAGACTCAAGACTGTATTCCTGACAAATCAATCAATAAAGGCCTTATCTTATCTTATCTTTATATCTTATATTGACACATGGGAGGAGAGCTGGGACTGGAGGATATGATTTCAGAGATTCAGGAGAAATCGTGATGGCTGCCGTCACACTATGGAGATTATTAAGTCTTTTTTTTACAAACACAAAAGTCTGATTGGAAAACAACAGGTATTAAGATTTCATTGTAATTTGGGAGTGACAGATTAAATGTCTTGGGATTATTTGTAAAGTGTGATCTAATACAGAATTACTGACATAATTATACGAAAATAATATATGATTGGCTTAATTAAACATAATATTTGTTAATAGTGACAATATTGCCACCATTCAAATAACTCAAGTCAATCAATGATTACGTTTGTTAATCTAGTAGCCCATATTCTAGTGTATGCCTACGCATTTTTTATGAATTGTTTTATAAGTAATTTATGACAGAATATAATACAGTACATACACATTACAGTACATGCATGTACACACACAGGCACACAATCAATTCAATTCAATGTTTATTGCATACTCAGGGGAATCCATATCACAGTACAAAACAACAATACAATAGATTAAAAATATATATATAGAAACTAAAGAAATATACAATAAAAAGAGTTCCACCATGTTCAGTTTCGAAGTTCGCCAATGGTTCCACAGTCTGGAGGAGAACCTGACAGAACTACGTATCGGGTTAGTAATGACATCAATGATGTCATTTACTGACTCAGATAAATCTATACATAAGATTGCGTAGCACAATGACACAATCACTTCCAGTCATCAGCATTACTCACCCACTCCTCCAGGTCTGACTTTCCTCTCCCTAGCAACAGAGATGCACTCAATGAAATCCTCACTGTTAACTGAACTCAGAGAGTGTATCCATCTGTACGAGTTCAATTAATGCTGAGGTTTTTAGTGTGTAGCAACATCGTGCCAGACAACAAAGTAGATACAACGTTATATAATGTATAATGATATATTGTAGACATTACATTACCCAACCAACAAACTACAACTGTGTACAAGCTTGTTTAAATAAAATAAAATCTAAATAGGAGCTAATTAATAGGTTTGGTGAGGTTTTGAAAAAGAAAAAGTAAAATGGTTACAGATGAGTTTACTCAGGACAACTGGATAGTGATGTAATCTGACTACTTTCACTTTCATTTGTATTGCTTAGTTAATTAAATATGTTAAAATTTAACATTGAACAACAATAATGCAAATTTACTGAATTTTTAATATCAAGAAATAATGATTGTGTCCATTGCAGGCGATCAATTTAAGTGACTATAGTGTAGTAGTAGGATTTATAGCACAGCAGCATGTTCTCATCACGGAAAATGTTTTGTTGGTGACACAGTGAATCAAAAGACCATTTACCAGTAAGTCCAGTGTCTGGCTCAGATACAGCTGAGCACTGCCAGTAACACCCAGTTCCTCTCCTGCAGGTTTTTATTTGACTAGAAAGTGGAGAGTGATAGCAATGATGGTAAACCACTGCCAGATAAGATGGTGTATCCATGTGCACATGTGCACACGTGTGTGTGTGTGTGTGTGTGTGTGTGTGTGTGTGTGTGTGTGTGTGTGTGTGTGTGTGTGTGTGTGTGTGTGTGTGTGTGTGTGTGTGCGTGCGTGCGTGCGTGCATGTGTGCATTACAGTATGTGTAACACAATTCCTGGCTAACCTATGACTTCCGTTAAATTTGTCTCAGCCCACGATATCAACCTTTGTGACTCATAATGTTGTCTCCAGATTCTGATACTTTAGAAACGTCTTAATTTTGGCTCTCCTCCAGGAATCCATCCATGCACTTCCAACTTTCCAGGCCATGAGTGAGAATTTAAACACAGCTGTCTTTGGAAGGCCGATTTCCGTTATGATCATGACTTTTTTGTGTTTAATACAGATCATTTCTGGAGCAACCTTTTTGAAACATGGCCATGGTGTGTGTGTGTGTGTGTGTGTGTGTGTGTGTGAGGGTGTGTGTGTGTGTGTGTGTGTGTGTGTGTGTGTGTGTGTGCATTTGCAGGTGTTGGATTTTGAGCGTGAAAGTGAATACATCCTTGTCCTCGGTGCTCATAACCCAGTAGCTCTTGTGCGTGGTCGCTACGGTCCTGCATCCACCGCGACCGTCTCCATCTACGTTGATGACGTGAATGAAGGTCCAATCCTCTCTCAAAGTCACTATGAGGTCACAGTCAGGGAGGGCGAGGAACCGGGACGGGTTATAGCTACTATTCGGGGTTATGACCCTGATTCTCACCCAATCAGGTATGTCAAGTAATATTTAAGATGAGAGATTTCACAGCTGCACTGAGAAACATGATATTTCAATTAGGGACGCACAATATTGAAACTTTGGCCGATATACAATTACTGATTAACTTAAATCAACCAATACCGATATTGCAACACAAGTTCCAGTTGGGTTTGCCTTATACCTGCTATACAGTCTGGGGCAGATGAAGACTACAAGAAAAACTGTACATTCTTCTTACTGGCCTACTGATGTAATGCACATATTAGTTCAAACCATTTTCAACTAGTTGACCCTTTTGAAAGCTTCCCTGGAAAACACTGATTGAGTCTTCAACCTGTTGATTAATTGTGCGTCCCTAATTTCAATTAGATATCTGAGGGGCCTCCTATGCCCAGCTTTGTGTGTCTGTGTGCACCCCATAGCCGGAATGTGATGATGTATGATGATAAGAGCGCCCCTCACTTCACACAAGTGTGATTAAAAAAAAAAGAAGAAGAGCTTCACTATTCCTCTTTCCTGTATGTGTTTTGGCCATCCAGGTATTCTCTACGAGGAGACACCAAGAGGTATTTCTCTATAGGGAAGTACTCTGGTGAGCTGAAGACTGTGCAGGCTTTGGACAGAGAGGAGAACAGCACCTACACTATGGAGGTTGTCGCTTTGGATGGACGTAAGGCGACCACACAAAAACACTTGATCTTTCCTAAACAAATGATCCCTAAGGAGATGCTCCGCTTGAGATGTATCATCTCGTTTTTCGAGGGGGTCCAGCAACATCCAGCAAATACAGAGCAATACAGTAGACAAAAACTTTACAACAAATACATCATGCATGCATACATTACAAAACAAAACAGAAAGCTCTCCCAAGCTGGCCGCTCCCACCCCACCTAATCACTCAGGGAATAAGGCACTTACGGGTCTGTAACTCTGAGAGTATACACATTGAACCAAATGGACCCTTATAGGTCCATTTGATTCCATTTGAACACTCTCAGTTGGGGGGGAGGGCGCTGTGATATTAATGCATAGCTAACTGGGGGTCATTGAAATAAAAAAAAGGTTTGAGAATGACATCTATGAGGCCCAGGCCGTAGCGTAACGGTCTGGGCACCGGACTGGTGATCCAGTCGCGGTGTGCCGCGGGTTCGACTCCCGAACCCGACACGGCCTTTACCGCATGTCATCCCCCCATCTCTCTCCCGTTTCCTGTCAGCCTACTATCTGTCCCTTAAAAAATCAATAAAAGGCGTAAGCCGCAAAAAAAAAAAAGAGAATGACATCTATGGTAAAGGTAATGCAGTGGTGCAGTGTGTCTATCTACTAGAAATTCAACATATACATGCAATGATATCCCCCCTGTGACATAGGATTCGCAACGTGAAAATAAAGCTATTGAGGGTATGCGTGTGACATCAATCATCATCATATCCGGAAGTTATGCGGGAATGCCTACTGAGTGCTAAAAAATTACTTTCTGGCCTTGACAGCTCATACATCCAAACAGAAAAGTCCTATTTGATTGAATTAAATGACTTTAAACAACATTAAATTCACTTTGTCACTCACTTTGCCACTCGATCTGCCATTCACTGTATGCATGCGCATACCCTCTATTGTCTTATGCCACAGATAAAAAGGACAAAAAATGACACGATGTAAAAAAAAACTAAAGGATCATAACTTTAATGCCTAGGTTCACAGAAACCTTAAGTCCTGTGAATACAAGCTCATGTACACCCCAAAGGATGTAGTGAGTGACCCTCTTGGGACAAACTGAGGATATTTCCATCACGCAATAGTTGAATTATGCTTATACATCCATCCATGCATCTTCAACAGCTTATCCAGAGTTGGGTCATAGGGGCAACAGCTCCAGCAGAGAGATTCAGACTTCCCCCTTTCCCAGACAGTTATGTCACCTCCTCCTGGGGATCCTGAGGAGTTCCAAGGCCAGTGTGGAGATATAATCCCCCATCTGGTCCTTGGTCTGCCCTGTGGGACGTGCAGGGAGGATCTCCCATAGGGAGACGCTCCGGAAGCATCCGCACCAGATGCCCCAACCACCATAACTGGCTCCTTTCCAAGTGAAGGATCAGAGGCTATACTCAGAGTCTCTCCCAGGTGACTGAACTTCTCACCCTATCCCTAAGGGAGATGCCAGTCACCACTCACCCTATCCCTAAGGGAGATGCCAGGCAGTCACCAGAGAAAACTCATTTTGATCTTATAATTTCAGTCATGACCCACACTGAAGAGAAAAGTAATACAGCAATTAATACAATGAGTTAATTTCTATTAATCTGCTTAAAACATGTTTTTGCAGTCAACCCATAACAAAGGACAAAGAAGGGCGCAACAGTTTACCCCTTTTAGCCCTTCTAACAAGCTCACAACGCGCCGCTGGGCTTGGAGACCGGCTATTTTCAAAGAACTTGTATGGAAATGTGTAGGAAAAATTATCCGCGGCCTAATACATATCAGTATGATACATGTCAGTATGAGTACAGTATTATACATAATCAGTATGATGTATTAGTATGGTATTAAATGGTACTAGGAGCATCGTAAAGGCGTGAATGCAATGTGTCACCTCATGTACCTGCAGCCTGCGGGTGCAGTCACGACATCAGGACAAGAAATCTATTCCAATCCAGATCCTTATCAACAGCTGCTATGAGTCACGCACGCACGCACGCACGCACGCACGCACGCACGCACGCACGCACGCACGCACGCACACACACACACACACACACACACACACACACACACACACACACACACCAAATACAATTCAGCAAACACAAATAAACTGCACATGCACAGATGAATCTTCCAAGAAGCGTGACACATGGAGAGACAAACAATTGAGAAGAATGTGATAAGAGACTGGATTGTTATAGCGGGCAGCAGGAGCACTGAAATGAGGAATGTTACATTATGCTGCAAAGTAGAACTGGGTTTTCTTCGACGGGTGGCTGGCATCTCCCTTAGAGATAGGGTGAGAAGTTCAGTCACACAAGAGAGACTCGGAGTAGAACTCCTTCGCATGTAAAGGAGTCAGCTGAGGTGGTTCGGGCATCTGGTTAGGATGCCTCTCGGGAGCCTCCCTAGTGAGGTCCTTGACGCACGTCCCACTGGGAGGAGACCCCGGGGCAGACCAAGGCGCAGTTGGAGGAAATACATCGACTCACTGGCCTTGGAACGTCTCGGAATCCCCCAGGAGGAAGTCACTATAATGTTGCTCTGGAGAGGGAAGTCTGGAGCACTCTGGTGGAGCTGTTGCCCCCGCGACCCGACTACGGATAAGCGGTTGAAGATGGATGGATGGATAGAACTAGGTGAAAATTCGATTATATTCTCATCTGGAATGAAACCAGACTCAATGCATGCCTGAAACCCTGTCCTTGGTCTCCTCAGTGTCAACAGTCATAGTATTCTACTATCTACCTATCTAAAAGCAACTGCAGGGTTCACAGCTGAATGACTCGCCTCTAAACATAATTGGCTCTCCACAAGAGATTTGTAATTATTTGACAGTTTCATGTGTATTATTGGTTCCATATAAAATCTCAGTTGGTTCTCACACCGTTTCAGTGGTTTTGGTCGTCCGTACAGATTCTTAACCACTCGGTAGGAGGAGACAAAAAAATAGCAGATTCAGCTTTGGGGACTCGGGGAGCAGCCTTATAAGTCTATGGGAGTAGCAGCAATAGTGCTGGCAGTGCGCTGAAAGCACGCGCGTTCATTCAACCCCGACTCATTTTTGAGGGGGGTCCTTAGGAAGCATCATAGATGACAGGGAAGCACCATAAGAAGCAAATTAACCTGCACTTTTATTTCTACATTAATTTCTTTATTATCAGGATAATAATAATCAGGACCCTCAAATTAATGAATGGCATTTTCAAGATAAAAAAATATCAGATCTATAAGCTCACAACTATTTTCAAATTGCTGATGTATATACGTTGGTTAAACTGATTTTGATATGCACCCTAGGGAACTCTTCGTTGTCTGCTTCCACCCTGGTGACTGTCCAAATCCTAGACGTGAATGACAACAGCCCGGTGCTAGTGGGGGACTACTCCTGGAAGTACCTGTGCACACCTCGCTGGGAGGACCAGGCGCTGGTGTTGGCGTCACGAGACAGCGACGGGCCACAGCATGGAGGGCGACTCAACTTCTCTCTACGCAGCGATGCCACCGTCCGACGCAACTGGAAGCTGACTCCTATCAATGGTGAGGTTGAACACGGTCTGCATGTCAACAACCTGGCATGTAGTCTACCATTTTGTTTGTATGAAGTGTGCGTGAGAGTGAGTGAGTGAGTGAGTGAGTGACTGACTGACTGAGTGAGTGAGTGAGTGAGTGAGTGAAAAAGGGGAGTGTGTTGTGTTATGTGTCATGTGTGGCTGTGTGTGTCACTGGTTGAGACTGTAAGAACTGATTGATTGAACAATGACGTCAGTTCCCCACAATGGTTATATCCTTTCATAAATTGCCATAGCAACAGGGTTCCTTTGTAATCACAGTGGTTCATATATTATATATATATATATATATTATACAGTATAGGTTGAGTCAACGCTTATTATACAAAATTAGACCAAGTAGAACTGCTCATCCACTCCTCCTGCTTCCTGTCATTCAGTCATTCAGTCATTCAGTCTGTCTGTCTGTCTGTCTGTCTGTCTGTCTGTCTGTCTGTCTGTCTGTCTGTCTGTCTGTCTGTCTGTCTGTCTGTCTGTCTGTCTGTCTGTCTGTCTGTCTGTCTGTCTGTCTGTCTGTCTGTCTGTCTGTCTGTCTGTCTGTCTGTCTGTATGCTTGTCATTGTCACTTGGAAATAAAGACGTGCAGTCCATTTATGCCTTTTTAAAAAAAAAAAATATCACACTAATCACAGACAGTACAGTGATACAGTATAGGCATCTGATGTCATCAGGCCCGGCGCCACGGTGGTGCCAGAGGGTGCCCAGCACCCTCCGTTCTGCACCCTCACTTTTATGTACATACAGCATAGTTTTACTATATAAAAATTAGATGTGCACCCTCGCCATTTTCAAATGCCCCCTCAGTCATTTCATCCTGGAGCCGAGCCTGGATGATATGCCGCATGCGCTCCCAAATCATCTCCCTCCTATACTGTATGTCCAGCTTTGAGGGTCTGTGTAAACGCAAACATTGAAGACAAAAGTGAGGACTGCGGGCCCGATTTTAGAGTATGGAATTTTGAAATTCCAAATGTGCAGGAACCCTGTACACAACAAAAATCTATTTTGGCAAAAGAATCCAACGGAAGTACACCTCGTACCACACTATCAGCAATCTCTATCATTGTTGAATAAGTGACACCTTCGTGCGACACCCCTGTGTTACACAATTGGATTCTGAAAGAGGGACAATGAAATTACTTTGGAAATAATTTGCACATTGAGTGTTTGCCACTGGACATTGTGTTGGCTAATGTGAATTTAAATGGACCAAATCTGCTTCCGTGTGCAGATGAACAGTGTGAGCAGGTGTAGAAGACTTGAAAACTGCCATTATCTATCTCAGTCCCACATCATTCCTTCAGAGATGTCTCGAACGGAAGTACCGTTATATAATGACGCTCTTCTGCAGCTGTAAATTGTCAGTGAGGTGCTGCTAAGTTAATAGTCTCCATTCTTAGTCACTGCTGTGACATTTTGTCATTTTGTCACTTGCAATTTCCCCCTCTATCCACACTGCCACGCACGTCTTTGTTCCAGTTGGTAGCCTACCGATGATGTAAGCCGCTGTTCCAAACGGTTACTTTTCAGGAAATGGATAAAAGGACCTGTATTCCAATGGCTCCAATGTAGTTCATATTATTTAGTCCCAAGCGTTAATTCTTTCCATCCACCCCCCCCCCCACACACACACACACACACTTAAGTGTATTTTATTTATATATTTTTCAAAAATAGCAAATATTTCAGATCAACATGCTCAGAAGGCGTCATATCGCGATACATTGTGAGCTTGTAGATCGGCTATTTCTGTTACTTTTGTGTGACAAAGTAGGGGATTCATTTACAAAATGAAAACCATAAATAGTTAAAATGGAAGGTCTCTGCCCGACAACAACAACATTGTCCATCTAATTCATTACTATGATGTCGCAGCTGGGTTCCTGCCAATTATTGAGTTCAAAAAGCGGAAGTTATTGTTGTACCAACAATAATAACAAATAATCTCTTACAGACCATGCAGGCAAAATGCAGTGTCCCAATTCAGAGGCTGTCGTCCTTGGAAATGGGACAGCCTTGTTTGTGAGGCTGTGATGTAATCGGTCTTCAAATGCAGCCATCGAAGGACACATATAGCCCCTGAATTAGGACACGGCCAATAGTTTAGCTACCCCCCCCCCCCCTTTTTTTGTGTGTCATCACAACTACCCAGCCAAAGTTCTCAGTGTGACTTGCTCACATTGTCATTTACAATACTAGAGCGGAGCCCGTTGGGCACTGGCCTACTTGGAACAATGCAAGTTGGAAATGCATGCCCCACCCAGTTATTATGACTGTGTCCCTTTTATGCCCATCTATGGAGTTATTTGTCAGGCATGGCCAAATATGGAGTCTATGCAGATGTCAGAACACCATTGTGATGACAGACCAGGCCAGCTTCATATATGGAGCCTGGGCAGGGGTCCTGTCCAGAGCCTGGGCAGAGGCATTTGTGCGGGCCCTGTGGTGGTGTGGAACGTGTGTGTCGAATTTGAAGTCGGTAGGGCGAGCGGTTACGTGAGTAACCTGGACTACAGACATTCATGGAGATCTAGTGGTGTGATGTCAGAACAGGCCAGCTCCATATATGGAGCCTGGACAGGGGCCCTGGGCAGGGGCCCTGTCCAGAGCCCGGGCAGAGGTGTTTGTGCTGGTTTTGGACAACCGTGGGTCCGACCGACTCGACACCGGGCACTGTACTCCCTGTGGTGGTGTGGAACGCGTGTGTCAATTTGAAGTCGCCAAGTCGGCGGCGCGAACGGTTCTCGAGTTACGGGGAGAACAGACATACAGAGATATGGTGCTTATTTTATGGCCTCCATCTGTACAACACCTTATGGGAGAAAATATGTCGTTTGAAAACTATATGTATATATTTTCCTTCACCTCCCATGAAGAAAAATCATGGGGGGTCCTTTTCAGTGGACTTTGTGCACATGCAGCATATCACGCCTGACTCTTAACAGTGGTGATAGAAGAAAGTAGAGAGATGTCCAGTAAGCCTCTTAAAACACTGAACATCAAGGGGAGGCCTGGTAATGGGCTTGCCTGTGGGTTAGACCCTTTAGATAAGAGTTCACCCTGCTTGATAAACCCCTACTATTTACGGGACGAGGGTACCACTTTTATGTCACACCGCCTAGTGTGTATTTTGTAACCTTTTCGTGCAGATTAGATAAAGGGTCAGTGCATTTAGAACATGGTTCACATTACAACCTTTTCTCCCTCAGAGCTCCCCCTCTTATTTACATTGCCTCCACCACACACAAACGTGTTTTTCAAACATGTTAACCACTGAATGTTTTGTCCTCCAGACACGCACACCAACCTGTCCTTAAACATCCCATACCTGGCCCCTGAGGTCTACACGGTGCCCTTCACCATCTCTGACAGCAGCTCCCCTCCCAGGAGCACCTTCATTAACCTGCCAGGTAACACACAAAGCAAAGTGCACGCGTGGTTCCCCATCCTTCTCCGGATCGGCGCCCACTTGAAAATGTTGAAAGTGTTCCCATCTTCTGAGTGTCTGAGCAGTCAGATGGTTGAGCTGCGTGCATTTTCAGAGCATATTTATTTACAGTCAATCGATTGTGTTCCATTGTAACTACTGTAATGTACAGTATTCATCTGTATCCCAATGAAAACTCGTTTTTTAAGGTTTTAATGAAAGACATCATCATATTTTTACATATATGTTTTTCATATTAATGTTATATTATCATTAAAATCTTGTGTGTGTGTTGTGACAATTATTCGGTGGCCCACCGTTAAAAAACTGATAAACGCAGCAGTGTGCAGACACCTTAACAATACCCGAACGGCATAGGTTGGGAATCGCTGCACTAAAGCAAGCACATGTGAAGTTATGGTATAATGGTAATGCTAATGTGTGCAAGTTCACAAGCACTGCTGCATGGATCTTATTAAAGCAGCTATAACATTAATTTAAATAAAACAGTTTTTAATATTTAATATCATATTGTCTATCTAATAGTTTGAGCCTCAATCACCACTCTGATATAACCAGTCCATGGCATTTCTGTTTTGCTTCTGAAGCTGTTTTAGCTGCAGTAACACAATGTCCTGAGGTGGTGGGGGTGCTGATATGCAACTAATATATATTTGAGTCATTATAATATTGATGCTAGATAAACACAGGCTAGTTTCCATTCCATGCCAGCTTGGAAAATCAACAATGGCGGACATTGTAAAATTTGTAAACAACGTGGAAATACAAATGAAGGACTGAAGGGAGGAATTATACAAAGTAGGGTGACATTTATGACATCACAAATACGACCAAATCAGTTGAGCTGTTCCTGAGAGCAATTTCCATAAAAGCTCCTATATGATGAAAATCCTGACCAAAATTGCATATTTGTGGGGATAGAAAATACACAGTGGAGCTCAAAAAACACCCCCAAAAATTGAGAATGTTGAATTTTACGTTATAGGTCCTTTAATGTAGCTAT
Organism: Protomyctophum parallelum; assembly: GCF_964188405.1. Classification (NCBI taxonomy): domain Eukaryota; kingdom Metazoa; phylum Chordata; class Actinopteri; order Myctophiformes; family Myctophidae; genus Protomyctophum; species Protomyctophum parallelum. Next base: position 53,618,186 of record NC_139699.1, read on the forward strand.
TTCCAGGCCTAAAATAACGAAAATCTGGGGCCATGCAGTGCAATGCAATCTACCCTCAACACATCTACAGCACAAGCACACAGTGTGCTTGTTGTAGTGCGTTTGAGTGTGTGTGTGTGTGTGTGTGTGTGTGTGTGTGTGTGTGTGTGTGTGTGTGTGTGTGTGTGTGTGTGTGTGTGTGTTTTGAGTGTGCAGTACAATGCAATTTTGAATGTGCAATGCAATCTACCCACATCACATCTACAGCACAAGGACACAGTGTGCTTGTTGTAGATTATGATATTATATGATATGATATAGTTCACACTGAAATTTGTCTTGCGACACAGCAGCCAAGTATGCAGAACACATACACACATTTGACATAACACAAAGAACAAGACAATTTACATACATAAAGACATGAAGACGAGAGCAATATCCACCGCTTAGATTATCCTGTGGCTACTACAACTCCTGATTAAGCCTCAAAGTCGACTGGTGGACAAAGGACCTCTTTAGTCTGACCTTATTGTATGCTGGTACACCATATCTCCTTCCTGAAGGTAGCAACCTATAATATTCTCCATACAACACATGCTTAGTATTAGAGGTGATATTCCTTGCTAACCTTAGGATGCTGTTATCATACGTGGATGTATAAAGTTTCTGAAGTTGTTGTCCAACAATCTTTGAACAAATGTTCAGTTGTTGCAGCAGTTGTGACTTTAGGGCTGCAGACAAACATATGTTGCGGGTAGATTGCGCACACACACACACACACACACACACACACACACACACACACACACACACTCACATGCACGTAAACACACGATACGCACACATACTCTCTGGTGCCAACCCTCCTCCCCATTCAGCATTTCTGAATGGGGTGAATTCGGGGTAATGGGTCATGATATAACACATGCATCTCTTCTCACTAGTGACAGTATGCCCCTGCAACATCAGAGGAAACTGCAAGATGGCTGCAAAGCAGTTACAAGGCATGCCAACTATCCAATCTACTGTGGGAATTCTACTTGGCACCTTTGCGGTGATAGGTAAGATAAAGTCATAATAAAAAGTCTCTAATACTGTGCAGCATAAACTGAAGTATTAGTAAGACTCTTACTAATAGAGAGAGAGACTCTTCTTCATTTCAGGAACTATACTTACTGTGGTTTTTGTGAGACTGTCCTACCAGAACCCCAAACCACCCAGCAAAACTAATCAGGAGAGAGTGCCACTGAAGATCTCATTGTAACTGCAAAGCCCGGTCCAGAGAGTCTGCAGTGTCTCAAATGATATGCTTATCTGAGCTGAAATGTGATTGTATCTGATTGAATCAGGACTGTGTAACTTTTAAATAAGTCATGATGTGTTGTGTATGTTGGTATGGTAATGTGTCTGAAACATACTGTTTTATGTAGTCATGTAAACATACATGACTACTGACTTAATTTGCATAAAGGATTGATATGCTGAATTTGTTTTGATTTGTACTTTATTTTTACTTTTGCTTACTACTTGATGGTGTCAGTTTTGAGGGCTTTTGTAATCAATTATACAGATTTTTAGCATCAAATACTGTAGCGTATAGTGTGTGTGTGTGTGTGTGTGTGTGTGTGTGTGTGCGTGCGTGCGGGGGGGTACATTGGGCCTTGACCTAGCAACACATTTCATATACATAAATAAATTTGAAAAGAATTATCCTGTTTTGTTTTTTCTCTCTCTTGGTATCTCTATTTATTTTCCATACGACTGCGTCGTGTGGGGAAAATCTGTGCAAATGCCTATGATGAAATAATTATATGAAATAGGGACACATAAAGAGCTTGATGTCTTGCTGTCTGACCAAAGGTAGAAGTGAGTGCATTAGTGCCTCCTTCCACTCCTGTACTGTCTGTAGCTAATAGCTACTATGCTTAGCAAAGTACCTCTGCAATGTATGACTGACTGATGTTATCCGGTTTTTATAATCTCATTAAACAGTCAAGCTCCAGTCTTTGGGATGATAACACAATGGATGCTGTCTGATCTGGATGACCTAACAGACAGGCAAAGCTATATTCAGACCAAAGTGATGCTATTTATAGATTGCCAACTGAAGGTCCACTGAATGCCACTCTAGTGTCCGGCTGTCTGTCCGCCAATGAACTTGTCATCTTATACATTGACCAGGAAATGACTTCACAGGGAAAGCCTTTACATTCTGATTCTAAGGGCAAATTATTATTCACAATTTAGTAGTATTATCGCATAGAGAAATTGTATTTAAGTTGCTTGCGTTATCATAACCAGTGATAATAGACAGGAAAGGCTGGCTATACTGTATATATGGTACGGGATCCCATCTACTTGCTTGTGTAGCTGTGGCTTTATTATTTCCCATGATTGTGGTACGTAATAGTCTGGTGCAAAGCAGAACACAATCACACCATCAGCCACTAACGTCTATAATGTTCCCGCAGGCAGTTTAACTGGGATAGAAAACACAGCACCACAATGGAAATGAGCTGGATCTATCTAGAGCTTACATTTCCACCATCTAAATTACGTATAAATGTAGCTCGTTCATTTTTTTTTAAACGGCCAATAGGCCTACTTAAAAGCAGTAGTTTAATTGATAGCCACTGTCATCTTAAAAAACTCAAAACAGTTAAGCAGTAGGCATATAATGGAAGTTGTTATTATTATGTTGTTGTTTTTACCCTGTTCTGTAAAGCACTTTGTGACCATGTCTTGAAATGCTATATAAATAAATTCATTATCATTATATAGGGAAAGAAATATGAAGTTAAATGATATTAAGATGAAAATAACATTGTGGTCTAGAACCAGAAGTAAAATACACCATTTGGTTATGTGTTCCATCCAACTATGTGAGGGGAGGCCTGGTCCAACTGGCTAACATCCAACAGACAGGAACAGGGGTGATATTTTAAATTCAATTAGTAGATCAGGAAAGGAGAAGCAATTCACCATAGACAGACACTTTTGTACTGGAGGTTATGTAATGTACTGTAACCTTGCTGTAAATTTCACTTGAATGTACTTTTTATTGAATGTACTTCTTATTTTTAGATTGGGTGTTCTTTTAACTTTGTATTTTCAGAAAAGTCTCCTATGGACAAGTGGTGAAAACTAGCACTCGTGCTAACACACTGTAAACGATGCATCTACAAGTTGTACAATTGTGCAATGAGCAATGTGATTGTTATGTCCATATCAAATAAATAAACATAAACATAAACACTCAAGAGCCAGGAAGCGTGGAACAGCGGTTGGACTTTCCCCAACTGTTTCTATAGGTTACATGGAAGAGTGTTGTACTATGATACACCCCCCCCCCCCCCCTTCTTTCAAGGACAGACATGTAGGCAGCTCAGTAATTTTTTATGTTGGTTCCAAACATGATACAGTAATCAAATTATTGAGTGGTGCAACCACTCCAAGGAACAGCAATGTCCGTGTTCACCTACAGTATGTGTTGGTTCACCTATGTATGTGACGTTAATGAGCGCCAGTATAATGAGCACCAGTAGGGGCGCTGTTGTGCCAGAAACAGAGAGAGAGAGAGACAGTGCTGCTCTGTTGCCTGCTAATGAGATACAGAGAGAGAGAGAGAGGAGGGGGGAGAGAGAGGGGAGTTGCACCAATCAGTTCACACAGGTGTGATTCTTTTATTCCTAAATGAGTATTTAACCCCTTCATAACACTGTACTTAGCAGCAACACACACACACACACACACACACACACACACACACACACACACACACACACACACACACAAATACCCGGCCACTACTGCAGATCATTTCACTTCTAACTTCAAAGTAATTAAGCTGGCTCTGGTTGTGTTCATTAACAGGACACAGTACATGACCCTGCATAATGGTTAGTGCTCAGCTGGGTCAGACTCAGGACATGTGTGTTGTTGCACTTCATGTGTTTTATAGCAGCATGATCAACACACAGCCAGCTCTCTCCAAGCTGCCAGGCAGATGGCACCCAAACCTGCCTCCACCACCACCGTTATCATCACCATAAATAACAACTTTAACCACTCCCCTTCACGAGTTACCTGAGTTAATTGATAAAGACCTCTTTCCCTCCCAAACACGAGTTACACGAGTTATGTTTTCATTGTTTAATTCGCCGTTTTTGATAACTTTTACGTTTTCCTCGATGACGGCACACGTTTGGATCACATGACCGGAAAAGATCACTGATGCTGGCTTCTCAGGGCTTGTGGGTAATTGAGGCACAATGCCTATGTCTATGGAGCATAATGGTGGCATCCATGTCGCTCTGTTCCTCGTTGTTTGTTGTTGATCGGGACCGTGGAATATTTTTGGACACTATGACAAACGATGGCATCATTTTAAAGGGCCTTTCAAGCGGGAAGCGAGGAACGTCCACGTTGTTGCTTGGATCAACGAGGGGTCTGCTACAGGTCTTCTCAAGAGGGGCGTGACAATGCAAGCGTAAAACAAAAGCGAAACAGAATCCAGGTCTGGTGAGTCGCGGGCGACCGGGCGTGTGCATGAAACAAGCATGCACGCAACAAATTCACATAATCGCGCTCACGTAAATAAAACGCAGGTCTCATTGGAAATAAACTATACGGTAGGTGTGTTCACTCAGTGAAACTATTTGGACGATAGTAAACTTAAAGCACTGTAAGTGTTGTCCTATAATAGATGCAAGTGTTAGATCAGCTATTTTAAAATGTATTTTAATGTTTTAAATATGTAATAGATTTTTTTTACATTACTTTTTACAAGTCATGTCAGATTGAAAGTGGTAAAAGATTCTGCAAAAACACGTTTCGGTTTCTCTCCTACTTTGAGTGGCCATCTCGCCAACTTCTGTTCAGATTACTAGCATGAGATACATAAGATATGAGTCAGGAAAGTCTCCCTCCATTATCCAGTAGTTGGAATTTAAGCATTAATTAAATAATACCCATGCCTGCTGTGGATTTTAGAGGCATGATAGGCATGAAATTCAATTTGTTGCGATTCCAATCTTCTATAAGAGGCTGAACGAAAGGTCACCACAGAACATTCAACCTTTATCCTTTATTCTATTACATTTTCACAAGAAGCAAATTAAATTAAGTCATTTAATACACAAATGCATATAAGTCTGTAGAGTTCAGGGGATTGTCTTCGTTTAATGTTCTACCCAATATATTGTGATGCAATATTAACTATGTTGAGCATCATAGAATTTCCACTGAAGCCTTCCCCCTTGAAATGACCAGAAGAAAAGTTGCAACCAAGGGAGAATAGCATAGGAGTGAACTCACTGTTAGTTATCAGGCTTTAATAGCCCTGCTTGCTCTTTCAGTAAATTAAGTTTGACAAATATAAATTGCCTGCAATTACTGGCATTTGGGAAAGGTCATGGGCCATTAGGGATTTCCATGACACAGTAAATGGAGGCAGTGACAGCAATAGTGTTGTAAAAACAAAAAAACAAAAATACATGGTCATTACATTGCGTCATTGTGGCACTGTGCACTGTACTGCATCTGTCTTCATTAATTTGACATACGCGGTAGTACAGCATAAGAAAAAGCTTTGATAATACTGTAGCTTTCATTCAATATAGGCTAGTATTGATTCACCAAAATGTGTGAAAAATTTACATGTGAGCCGCAATTGGTGTAGCAGCATGGGATGGGAACAGAGATACTGTACATACAAAGATAGAGACAAACCCTGTTTTGATGGCAAGGCCCTCTCAGCACCATGCTGTGAAAACACCGCTATAATTTCCAGGGGGATCACAGGGTAATGAAAACAAAGAATGGAGGGTTTTGCATGGTCAAGCCTTCCCATCGGTGATTTGAAAGGGCCTTGTGGTAGGAAGAGATTGCAACGCTGCTTCAACCTCTGAACCTCGTGCTGGCAGCTTGAGAAGGTGTTAATCTTCTGTTTACTACAGCCTGTTCCAAAGTTAGATCAGGTCCAGGTTCCCAGCCCCTCACTATTGTTATAGCATGCTGTACACTACAGCAAGGTCACTTTTACTTCTCCATTAGCTTTTATAATGCAGCTTTGGTATTCGGAACATGGAACAGGTCGTACAGCCTCTAACATGGAATGATCTTTTGACAGGGTAGAATGTGTGCATCATCATTCATGCTATTCATGGAGTGTAATTGCTTACATTTAGACCATCAACACATGAAGCTGGACATCTCAATTACAATCAGATTTCCACTCATTAATGCACCCCTTCCACAGCCACGTGGAACCACAGGCTACAAAAAAGCCACAAAAAGGCCACAAAAAGGCCACAAAAAAGCATAATTGGCATAGGTTTAAAAGCCACAATCCGTATGTTGTATGGCCATTGTCTTCCTCTTCTGACAGAGAGAGGCTACCGAGACACTGGCTTATCTAGGGCACATTCATACACGCAGCCTAATTAACACTTAATTATTCCTTAATTTACGATGAACTGATAGTATGTAAACATTGTGTTACCAATACCTTTATTGTGTCAACCAGCATTGATGTTTCTCAATGGAAGAGTATAGACAAATTCACAGAGGCTTGCCTGGGTGCGGCCATTACTGAGGTGTACCATTAAGTGCAGCAGCACTGATTAGCTAAACCTGGCCTACGGAGCACCTGCTCCATGGATTACACCTCAGTAATGCCCGCCCAGGGCACCCCTCTGTGAATGCGTCTATAGGGAGACGAGGGCAACCATGTGGAATGACTTACAGCTTAAATTAAAGATCTGCTCTCCCATTACATACGGTCAATTTAATTTAATTTAACTTTGATTGCAGACTTACCCCCAAGTGTTTTTTTAATTAATTTTGCTTTAATTTTGTTTTCAACGGGGGGAAAAAATAATTTGAGTTACTCCACTGCATGCCGACTACCGATATTGCCAAGAGAAAACCTTCGAGAAGATTTATCCTTCGGGTGAAAAACAATCCCTTTCTGGCCAAAAAGTGCATTTATACGTGTGGTGGGGGGCTCAAAGTGCATCCACTAAAGAAGGTAGGCTTTCTAATTACACAACCCGTCTTTGTATTGGTGAGTAGGTAAAACATTATTTTAATGTTTTTTTACAGAGGAGAGGCTGGTCTGCATTTATGCCCGGAAGTCGACAGTAACATAGCTCTAAGTGCGACGACATTAGAGCTATGGACCAGAGCTAATGTATATGGAAGTATGGAAACACAAAACAAAAGTTGGAGGTATGTCAATATTAAAATTGTTTCAAAAAGTTTCATGTATAGTACTCTGATTTGTGAATTGAAAGCAATTCCTCAGAGCAATAACATAACACAACTGTGTACTGTAGCTGCTTGTGTGGTATATGGTGAAGCATATAGCATATTTCTCTAGTTTAGTCAGTTAGTTATGTGAAAATACACGACACTTGCATTCCACACTCCACTTGTGAAAGAGCAATGTGACAGTGAGGCAGCTACAGGGGGCTGCGGAGAGCAAGGTGTTCTTTGGAGCTCAAGAGTGGATAGCGACAGTGAAGAGGTACAAAACGTTTCAACAGACAGTGTCACACCGGGGCTCAAGGCTCTAGAACAACAAATGCGCTGTGAAACCTACATTACATAATATTCTATGATAGTCATCGTGTGCAGTATGAGAACAAGAGTGTGTACAAGAGTACACACGTGAAGAGAAGATGCAAGTTTGTCAGTGCCATCTGAAAGGCAGGCACAAAACATTGACCAAAGCATGTCTATCTTGTGGTTTGCTCCCATCTTCTCCTCTATTCGTTCCAGTTCCTATAGTAACAAATGATCAAATCATCGATAGTGGAAAAAGATAATCATGTACAGTCTCCAATTGATCCAATGTACTTATTACTTAGTCACAAGCGCTTGTTGCTACTTCATTGCTAATATTTTTGCTACTTTTGTGTGACACTGTAGTATGGTATGAAATTATTAAAAGTTGAAACACGGAGATACAAGGTTTCTGCCCAACAGCAATGCAATGGAGGATTCAGTGAAGTTTAGTATTCTGCACATGAATCAACCACCAGACATGCAGACGTTTCATCTGCAGACATATGTACTGTACAATCTTTTGATTAATGTAGAATTTAGATTTACGTCTACATTGTAGATGTAATGTAAATCTTCTTTAGGCCACTGCTCAAAATACTTAGTTTAAATCACTTTTTGTCATCCAACAAAAGTGTTGGCAGAAGACATATTTGTGCACCATGCACCCCGTACACACATGCACACTTTCAACACTACACCTACTCATAATGTCTGAGTGAGCAGAGCACTATATACTCTTCTGCCAGGGTGACACTTGAGTGGGATGCTTGAGTAGTGATCTATTGTTCTTGTGTGGGCAACGCTGTTGAAATTCAGAGCAAAAAGAAAGTGTTTAATCATACAAAAGAAACAAATGAGAAGGGAGGACGGAGTAGAGAAAAATTACATACAGTATAGAGTAAAGACAAAGGTTTCATTCCAGAAAGAAGTGACCACTGAAGCCGGTTCAACCGGTTGGCTTCGTGGCACTAAGCTAGTTGACCTTCAAACTTGCTAAGCATTGTGCGCTTGTCGATCTGCTATTTTCACTATGACATGCCCGAAATAGGGATGCCATGGGTGTAGGTGGGTAATGAATGGATGGTTGAAACATGTGTATAATGTGTCACATACAATAGATGTATGGGCGTGGATTGAGATGCATTCAGCACCGACCTAAAATCAGATCGGACTCCAAATTATGCCGCTGATTATGATTGATTGATTGAATACTTTATCAACAGTTCAGGGGTACAGTAATAAAATAATGGACAATAATGGAATGAAGGCCTCAGAGCTTTTTGTGTCCTTTAGGAAAAAGCCTGCACACACGCACACACGCATGCACACACACACGCACGCACGCACGCACACACACACACACACACACACACACACACACACACACACACACACAGGAAAAACATAATTTCAAAAACATCAACGCCATTTCTTTTGGCAAGCTAGCTATACTTGAAATGACTAGGTCCAGTTGCAAATTGTAGACAGGTTTTGAAGGAGGGTAGGAGGGTATCAAAGGACCCTGGGGTCCTTTGATAAGGTAACAATTCTGCAAGGCCTCTTATATTATTTTGAAGGCCTCTGTAAGCTCACTTTTCATCAGGTTCCGTTTTCTTTTTCTTTTCTTACATTTTTATCCCACGATTTTGCACCACATTTTTTCACCCAGTGTCAATTATCTAATGTAATCCTGGGCGCTACACTTCCTCTGCCAACCGGGGGGGGGGGGGGGGGGGGGGGGGCAGCGGACTGACCTCATGCTTCCTTCTATGCATGAGGAGTCCAAGCTGCTTATTGATTATTCTGATTATTCCATCAAAGCAAACGGCATAAACAATATTAGTTTGCCTCTTCTACAAAAATAAAAGTTATCGTTCTCTTGTATCATACCGATACTACTTGTAGTATTTCCCACCACGGAGTAACCTCGCATCAGACTATCCAGCATAGTGTCGGTAGGCCAATCGGAGGCAGGCGGGGCGTTACCATGTCTATGCTCGGACACAAACGAGATTCACGCGTCACAATGACATTGGTTGAGTGCTCCAGCCAGTGTCCTCAGTGAATTCCTACTGACCAACGAGGAGATCCTGATTAAGAGACAGGGACTTTCCTCAGCTTTCCATTAACAGTGTCCCTAGGCGGTGAAATCACTTTCCACCCATGACCCCCTCTCTCTCTCTCCATGCCGTGCTGTTCCTTTAAAGTGAAGCACACAGGCTTGACTGACCTAAGCCTCCCACAGGAGGTGGACAATCAGTGGTTTCAATTCCCAGGAAGAACGACTCACAGAGCACTGTGTTACAATTCCATTCTATTCCCTTTAGATGTTTAGCTTAGTATAGTTCACGTTTGGACACAATATGTCAGCTGTTAAATGGCAGATCTCTTGCAAATCCCTAGCCCTATCGTAGCCTTAGCAAACATGCACAAACACTTGCAGTCGCGCACACACACACACCCACACAGCACACATGTGCACAGTGCACGCGTGCACATGTGTGCATCAGGGTATTATGCGATGATCAGAAGGTGCTATACATTTCGTGACATTGTTGTAGCGATTGACTGCGATTAGCAGTATTTAAATAAACATTTTGAGCTCATAGATCTGCTATTTTTGGTACATGTTCTCCTCAGAATGAGCATATGTTGGGGTTCAAGTGGATAACTTGTTTGGTAGGCTACTGTTTTTCTTTAGCATGCTTCCAAAAAGCTTGAAGCTTCATTTGAACTGGTTTGATTCATTTGCGCACGCACGCACGCACGCACGCACGCACGCACGCACGCACGCACGCACGCACGCACGCACGCACGCACGCACGCACGCACGCACACACACACACACACACACACACACACACACACACACACACACACACACACACACACACACACACACACTGAAATCACTATTATGAAATGTTTAATCCTTGTTAAATTACAGAACCTATAATCCATGCTCAGAAATGGGCAATCTACAAGTGCACTTGAAATGTGGATCTGTACACTTGCAACTCAGGTCTGTGTCACTAAGAAACGACTGAGGGGTCAAGTGGTTAATAATACTTCTATACGCATTATCAAAATGTACATATGTAGGCTATATGATCACTCTTTTAAACCTGCATCTTCTATTCATACAGTAGCCTACATGCTTTGTTCAGAGGATGTGTCCTTTTTTCCTGTTTAGTTTTTTTGCCTAAAGAGTTGCTTACACTATACAAACTAAATGAACTAAATACAAGCACAATATACTGCAACAATATATTCTTAACACATCAATACAAGCTTTTGTAACTCCTTTTTTGTATCAACAATGTCATATGGTAGTAATGCCGCCAAGCCTTACTGTACAACAGTGGAAGCGGTTATCACTCATCTCAGCACTGTAAAATCCTCCATGGTTAATTTAACCCGGGGAAAAACCGCTTACACTCTCAGAGTTTAATCATTCCTGAGGATTTTACTGTGCGGATGGAAAGAATGTGAGGACCAGAGTCATCAAGCCGTTAACACAACGGCTGCTAGGGGATTTACATGACCGTACGTAAGGGATGCTGAACTCTAGGCCTGCTAGTGACTTGTTTTTATTTGGCGGTGCTTCCAGCCATCAGGGCAGTGCACGTGTGACTGTGACCAGTGGTGGAAGAAGTACTCTGATTTCTTAGTAAAAGTAGAAATACTACAATATAAAAAATACTATGTTACAAAGTTTGAAAGTAACAGTAAGTAAAGTATGCCTAAAATCAGCTATTTTTGAATAGCCATGGTATATTAAAGTATAAAGTATCCCACTTCACACTCGCGCCCCTCAGTGAGTGGGGCTCTTATCATCATACATCGCATTCCGTGCTCAGCCAATCAAATCATCGCAAATGTCATTCCGACCAAATCACATTTGGCGTACTTTGCTCAGCCAATCAAATCATCGCTATGGGGTGATCAGCCAATCAAATCATTACTTGCGCAAGCAGAGCGCGCAAGTAATGTGATCGGCCTGGTCCATTTGTCGTGACAGCCGTTCCGCCATTTCAGGACCCCCCCAGAAAAACATCAAATCTGTGCCCGTATTGCTGGACCAATGATGACGAAATGACCATATTTCTTACGTCATCATTTAGAGCTAGTCATACACGTATTTCTTACGTCATCATTTAGAGCTAGTCATACACGTATGTGTATGACTAGCTCTAAATGATGACGTAAGAAATATGGTCATTTCGTCATCATTGGTCCAGCAATACGGGCACAGATTTTATGTTTTTCTGGGGGGGTCCTGAAATGGCGGAACGGCTGTCACGGTTTTTGGACCAGGCCGATCACAGAATACCGCTAATCAACTTACAACTACACACTTTATACAGTATAGAGTATATATGTATACATATATAGTATATGCCTATATACTATATATATACTATATATATTTCTTACGTCATCATTTAGCTCTAAATGATGACGTAAGAAATATGGTCATTTCGTCATCATTGGTCCAGCAATACGGGCACAGATTTGATGTTTTTCTGGGGGGGTCCTGAAATGGCGGAACGGCTGTCACGGTTTTTGGACCAGGCCGATCACAGAATACCGCTAATCAACTTACAACTACACACTTTATACAGTATAGAGTATAGAGTATATATGTATACATATATAGTATATGCCTATATACTATATATATACTATATATATTTCTTACGTCATCATTTAGAGCTAGTCATACGTATACTATATACATAATCAATAAAAAATAATTTACCAAATTGTGCCTGATCTGCTGGGACCAGAGTACGTGGTGTGTATGTAAGAAATACAGAAAAAGTATACTGTATAACATATTTTAATTCAGTTTATATACCTTTTTTTTCAACACATATAAATGATTTATTTGTCTCTGAAAAACAAAAAAGGGATCCAGAATATATCTACAACAATAAAAGAGTATTTCTTATATAGATAGAAACTAGAATCATACTTAATACTAAATGTTTACATGTATAGTAGATAGCAAATAATTACATCTAAACATTAATCATTTCAAACGTTCGTTCACAGAGATACTGAGATTTGACAGTTTACAGCGGGCGAAAACATTACATGCGCGCTCTGCTTGCGCACTAGTTGGCCATTTATGGCCTACTAGTGTGCAACAAGCAAGTATGCACTCGACAGAGTGCAGTTCTAGTTGTGTCTGTGTTCACACAAACAGACAAAGCTGGGCATAGGAGGGGCTAGCGCCCCTCAAAAAATAGAAACACTCCAGTAAAGTAAAACTACCTCAAGATTGTACAGTACTCGAGTAATGGCACTTCTGTACTGTCCACCACTGCATGTGACCTATTGAACGGTGAGTGGAAAGCTTTGCAAGTAGCGCTGTCAACACCAGGACATAAATACAGCTAAAGATAGTGGCGACGTGGTCACACAGTCCAGTTTTCTAGTCAGCCCAGTGCTTTTTATAGAAACACTTATTTATAAAAGGCTAAAGGGGGGCTATTTTTTGATCCTTTGGGGGTTGTGGAGGGGGATGGACATGGGGGTCTTGGAAACTTCTGCTCGCTTCTGGGTTGCATGACTGACCCCTCTGACTCGAAAGTGTTGGTGGTGGCCGGCAACAGGGGACGAGGGAGTTGGGCAAGATAGCACATGTGGCGAGGAGAGCAAGGCTGCCAAAGGTCTGCAATGTGTTGGAGACTGGCAGGCAGGCAGGCAGGCAGGCAGGCATAGGCAGGCAGGCAGGCAGACAGACAGACTTAAAAAGCATCCTATACTGAGGCTAAAAATAAAGAAGTAGATAAATAAGGATCTTAATTTCAGCTAAAATAAGCAAAAGTATTGAATTTGTGTCGATCCATCCCCATCCGGTTTCCTGTTTTATCTCACCATGATGACTAATAAGATAAATAAGCTCCGTCAAAGGGGAGATAAACAGAGCCAGTCTTATCCTTTGAGACATTTTTAGACAATCAAATCATTGTTTATATTTAAAAAACTAAGAAAAAACACTCAACAACACAGGGCCCACTACTGCCGGGCTATTAGCCGAACATTTATCAAAAGCGACATTTAGAACCTCTCACCAACGTAATGTTGCGCATGTCGGCCAATTCTTCTTCTTTTTTTTATATGTTTTTTTTTGTGGCTTTCACCTTTTTTTTATAGAGGGACAGACAGTAAGCTGACAGGAAATGGGGGAGAGATATGGGGGAGTGACATGCAGTAAAGGACGTCGGGATCGGGAGTCGAACCTGCGGCACACTGCCAGACTCAGGCTTCCAGCCAAGGTGCCTGGACCGCTGAGCCACAGCCCAGGCCATGTCACTCAATTCTGTTATGATTTTTCCAATGCATTCATGAACTGTGCACTTAACATATTGTTGAGAGGTATGCCATTTGAGTCAAATCACTGGTGCACGACATTGATTGTCTAATAAAGTGGTTGAATTCAGTTGAATCCATACCCATGTTTATGATGAGCAGCAGCACGCGCGGTTTCACATACATGCTTTTCAACACGATGTGACTTTGCGGTGGACCTTATAGTAGTAGTAGCCTAAAGGATCATACATAGTCTGGATTCTCGGTGGTGAGGTGACCACCGAACTACAACATGACCACCGAACTACAACATGACCACCGAACTACAACATGACCACCGAACTACAACATGACCACCGAACTACAACGTGACCACCGAACTACAACATGACCACCTAACTACAACATGACGTCACGAGCCGCGGTGAAGAGCAAACCACCGCCACCGCTCCAGCCCTTCTCTCTGTTTTTACTCACCACCACATCTCAACGTTATTTCAGCTCCGGTGGTCACCTCACCACCGTAGCGGTGGTCACCTCACCACCGAAAATCCAGACTATGAATAGGCCTTTAGTAGTAGTAGTAGATATTTTTGCTTAACTGAACCATTTATACAAAATCACACCCGTGTGAAATGAAATGAGGGGCGCTCTTGTCATCGTACATCAATTTATGTTAGCAGACATTTTACATTCCTACATAATGTACATGAGGTGGTCCCTTATTGTTCAAGTGCTCCCACACTGCAAGTTTGAGGCCGTTCAGTCAGACGGCAGCTGAGTTATGGACACAGACACACACAGTTTTTGTGAATTAAGAGAGATTGTAGATATTGTAGGCCATCATCTGGGTACATGTAATCTGTCTAGACAGTCATATGCCTCATGACTGATTACAATGATGGACTTTTGGGGCAGAGCATTTTATAACCTGTTTAAACCTCTATTGAAATGGCTTTTGGTGTAAATCTCAGATATTCTAAACACCCTTAGACCTATGTAGTCAGCAGCAGGCCATAATTATGACAGTGATTTTAAACAGATGTGTATGAAGTTAAATACGGAAGGTTTACCGAGCAATGATGTAGTGCTGAATGTGAATGTGTTGCCATAGAAACCGCACGCAAACAGCGGATGTGATACTGAGTCACAGATTTTAGGGTCAAGCCGTCTATATAATCCTCTGTCATTCCCTTCTCGCAGTGCTGTGGACGTCTGCTGCCAAGCCAACGCATGCCCACGCGGGGTAACACAACACCCTCACCGTCACATGTGAGGGCTCAGTGTGTGTGAGTGACATACTCTACTAGACTACTACTACTACTAGGCTACTATAGGCTACTAGACTACTAGGCTGGGCCATATATCTAAACTGGCATTTAGAACCATCAACCGACTTCATCTCGTTCATGCAGAATCAGATTGATCAAATAGTCGAGAAGCAGGGTTGTGATTAATTTTAGTTTTATTTATTTATTTATTTTTAATTGTGGCTTTCGCCTTTATTTTATATATTTTATGGAGGGACAGACAGTAGGCTGACAGGAAATGGGGAGAGAGATTGGAGGAAGAAGATGGGACGATGAGGACGCAAATTGTGATTGGCTATAAATATTATGATGTATGATGATAAGAGCGCTCCTCACTTCACACAGGTGTGATTTTGAGGGGCTAGTCTAGCCCCTCCTAGCTTTTGTCCACATACGTCTCAAATTTGCCATTGACAATGAAGGGAGAAATTAGAATTAGTACATTTGTGGCAACACAAACATTAAAAGCCATTGACAATGAAAGGAGAAATTAGGTCATGTTCCTCAAATATGACATAAATTTGTGGCAACAAACATTAAATGTCATTGACAAGTAAGGAAAACTTTACGTCATATGTAGACGAACAAATCGGCCAACCAATCATATAAATTCAGTTGTTCATGAGAAGATGCATGATGATGCATTACTTCACACAGGTGTGATTTTTTTATGAATTAACACAACACACAATGCAACGTGTTGTGAGCTTATATATCACACGAGTGAAGTGAATACACAGCAAAATCCAGAGTTTTAACTTAACTAACTTTACTGTGTAGTAGTAACTTTTACAGGTAAACAGAATGAAGAAGGATGGAATATCACCAAGGTGAAACCACCGATACAGTATGACACATGCTCTTTTGTTAAAATAATAGTCCTCATCAAAGTGTGTTATGGTGTATATGTTGGCAGAGAAGGATGGAATCATGGTTGATATTGTGGGGTGACCTCAGAATGACACATTGTGCTATCATGTTATCATAATACGACCATGAAGAAACTTCACCCTTTACAGTCATGTGAGAATCCACTTAAACAACAAAAGGTCATTCATTGGTTCCTGAATGTTTTATCGTGCATACAGTATAAACCACTACAGTAGATGTTCCCAGCCTCCACACCTCGATTTTACGGCCGCTTTGAAGCATGAGAATTCAGATTCATATGGGCATATTACGTAAACCAAGACAAAGACTATCAAGTTTTGGGACCTTTTGCACCTTTTCCCCCCACTGTATATGTTTCTTTTCCCTTTTTACCTCCTTTATGATGAATTCCTGTTCTGTTCTGTTCTTTGTCTATATAGAAGTGTCTATTTGTACGTCTCTAAATGTTTTGATGAATTGAACATGGTGGACCCTCTTGTAAACAAGTGTAATGCTTAATTGGGTCGTCCACTTACAGTTAACAGTCTTTGTATTGAGTTTGTGCTTGAAATGTACTGTAATTCTGCAAACTGTTAAATAAATATTTAAATCAATCAATCAAACCTTTTGCACCCATCATGTGGCTCAAGATGCACATTCTGAGGAGACAGGCCTCTAGTGCAGTGGATGTCAACCCCCATGATAGGCATTAAACCGTGGACCCTACACTTAGTATCGGAGAAGCTGCCGATACAGATGGTATCAGCATCTGCAAGTATGCCTGTCTATGCCATTCCGATACCACATAATGCATTTTATTTACAGTAAACAATTTATCTATTTTGAATGCTTCAGTTTATGTTGCAATATAGTTTTATACTCTAAGGGCTATATATTGCACCACCCCCTTACCCCTTATCCCTACATTTATTTGCCATTTTTTACTATTTTGAAAGACATTTTAAAATAGTTCAAATAGATGCCTCAAAATAGTAAAAAGAAAAGGGGAATAAGTTTAGGGTTAAGGGGTAAGGGGTGGCGCAAGATAGGGCCCTAAAGGTCCTTGCGGTCTGGCCGCGTTACACATTGGTATCAGGTCTGGACTCAGTAATGACTGATACACAATTTGCAGGTATTGGAATCAGTATCGGGAAAGTAAAAATGGTATCGGTACATCTCTAGCAGACCCATTTGAAAATATTATTCGCCAGGGAGAAGATCTCAGTTGTTAGATTAAATGAAGAACATTATTTTATTTCATTGGTCTATAGTACTGTAGGTGGTAGAGAGAAATCTAAGATCTTAAAAATCATTCTTATTCTCTCACTGGATTATCTTCCAGGTTTCTTCTATTACAATGAAATTAAACACTTTGAACCTCAAATCTGTCCCAAGTGTCCACATAATAGGCAACAATTTTTGAAATTTCAAATGCTCACACCATTCCACAATCCAAAAATGTCTTCCACCAGAGACTCCCCATACATGATTTGAACATGTAGATCTGTAGAGGTTTGAAATAGTGCTTAATGTTTACACCGTTCCTTATTTTGCTGGGGAGCCCCTAGAACCCCACAAGGACCCACTTGGAGAACCATTGCTCTAGTGCAAGTCTGCATGACTTGCAGCAGTGACCAGCAGCACACAGACTACAATACATGCATATTCCTAAATAAAGCCACCAGGACATGCAAAAAGGCACACGTGTCACTAAAGGGGGTATTCTGGGGAAGGAGGCGTGAGATATATTTGGGTTTATTTTCTGACAAGGTGACGGCGATAGATCACTGGGCTCATTGAGAAGTAGTGGAGATATGAGCTGTCTGAGGATTTGTGTTGTGTTACATGTGCTGTTTGTAACCATGGCAACTGCACCAGGTCACATGATGGAAGGTAGAGAGGCTGTCCTCGACCTTACAGAGAACTTAAAGTGATTTACAATCATAGCCTCCTGTTTCCATCTTACCAGTATAATAGGAGACATAATTCAGTCTTTCTAGACAATGTCCTTGTAAGGGTTACACAATGCAAAAGTTATATGGACACTAACTTCGTACCAGAAGGCTCAAATATAGTTGTTTGACAAATAAGTCTGCATGGCTGGCAAATTTTAGCTTTTTCCATCTAATAAGGATTATAGTATATTATAATAAGGATTATATAAGGATTTGTGGCAGTCATATAAGTGCTGTGTGAGTTAAAAACAGATTATGTGGGTTACAAACTGTTATTAATCAGACCTGACGGAAAAACTTAAAATAGATTGCACTCAGGCGTGCCATGGATTTAAATTTCACAAATGGGTAAGATGTTGCTGTCTGAGGGAGAGAAAAACAAAGAACAAGCAGATAGTTATCCTGATGCCAAAAATAATTCTGACTGGATCTATTCCTGAGGTCCTGGTGCAATCTCTTATTACACGGCACATTGATTATGTCCATGGATGATGTGCTTACTCAGGTCTCAATAAAGCTCACAATATGCTATCTTGGGAGGATCATTTCAGAATGCATGTTAAATATACTCTGCACACACCCACTTTCACAGACTTTATTCATTAAAATACGAAAAGAACAGTTTCCATAGTCAGCAGTGAGACAAAAACGAAACCCGACAGGGCGGTGCGAGTTCCTGAATCCTGGACTCATCCATTTCTTACGCTGAAGCAAACAAAACATGATCAAGGTCAGAGTGTGCATAACCTATACATTCTTGTGATAACCTTATGAAGTGAAGGACTGCCGTCACCGAAACCACGACAGCGTACTGCATCCATCACCTGCCACAACATGCCATAAAACATTTTCCACAGGTGTCCTTGTGTTCATGATCAGTTATGTTCCATTTAATCCCATCTAGGAAGAGAACCATCAGGAGTGATCCCTGCATGGCAGAATAATGTTGGTAGATGCTGCCACCCAGTGGCAATTATTTACTCGTTTTACTTGACTGCCATAATATAGGATGATAAAAAAAAAAACATCTGCTGCAATTATACACACAAATGAAAACAAAGATACATCCAGGAAGGACACACTGGGGACAGAATGTGTGTCTGTCTCTCTCTGAGTCAGTACCGTTCTGTGGAATCGGTTACACGAAGGACTGTCCTTGCAGGACCTGATCAAGGTGGCAGTGCCATTGCTGGGTGAGAGGGACACATGTGGTCCGATGTCTTAATGGGACATTATGTTAATCTACTTGCATATGCGTGTCTGTTACAGCCTTTCTATTCCTAAAAGGCTCACCAGACAAACAAACTGATATTATTAAAGTTAATACACCATTCCGAGTATGGTATACCAAATATACCATACTCAAATAAACTATGAAAACAAGGGACAACCATGCGCTGGGCTGTTGGACCCAGTGCTTCCCGCTAAAGGTTAATACATATACATGCTCCTTCTAAGAAGAAAGAAAAAGGATGTCAGAGAGACAAGCTCAGACAGCACACGAGCGCCTGATATTAAAAATAAATATAAGTTTTGAATGATTGAGGGAATGAAAAAAGTTCAGATTTTGGAAGAAGCATGATAATAAGACAGCTGCATAGTCAAACAAATTTCATGTGGACAGTCCACAATGGACTCAATTTGTTCGGTTGGCTACAGACAATATAACGTCATTCTGAGGTTCAGGTGAGTGGGATCAGAACTTATTTCGGGTGTTCGGAGCCTCCAAGATGGTGTGACTACCCAAAGTAGTTTGGATGGCTACTGATCAGACACATCGTTATTTGTTACTGCATTCAGCCCAGCTTCAAGTTCATTCTGTCAGCAGTGAAGCGAGCGAAAAGCAGCATTAGTTTGAAACACAACCTCCATTCCCCACAGCACAATGCGATAGCCAGGTATTAATTTTAACTATCTGTTCCAGCCAGCAGTGCTGGCTTGTAGTGTACACACTGCTTGGCTCGAGCAAGTTGCCACCAAAAGTGTGAGCCGTGGTGTGTGGGGTCTGATAGTCGGAAATGCAGATGTCAGTTTGTATTGAGTTTGTGCTTAAAATGTACTGTAAATTCTACAAACTGTTAATAAATATTTCAATCAATCAATCAATGGTTCGGGGAGCCCTCCCGAACCAAACTGGACTACAGTATGCAGCTACTTTTAAACCAAAAACGAAACTAGATCGGAACTCAGTGTCCAAAACTAAAATATGACGAGACATAACTTAATTGGTACAGGGTAATACCTAAAGTAACCGATGGAGAATATTAAAGAAAGAAAAACAAGAATAAAGAAACAACAAAAACAGGTGAAAAAGCAAACAATGTGAAAACAAACAATGTGTCCCCAGCTTGGCGTCTCTCTTTGGCCACAGGTGTTGCATACCTAGATCAGGCAAAGGAGAGAGGGAGAGTCAGTGAGCAAAACTCACACCCACAAGCCTGAAGGTGCCCAAGGGCACCAGTGTCCAAACAGTCTCCAACGCTGGTCAAAGACACAGGATGTGTAACTGCTCTTGGTGATATAAATTAGTATAAGTCTGATTTTATGTTGATGGATGTTGAGGATTGTACACTCTGAACACCCTGCAAACCATCCAATACATTGACTTCTTTTCCCATTTCTCAGCAAACACTCTTTCTAAAACATCCAAGTGAACACAGGTGGTAAATTATTGACCATAATCACAGTCCGCCTACCTACTCTGGTTTCCTCTAGGCCCAGGGCTACTGGCTAGGTACTGATTACCTTGAGCTAAACCTTGTACTGCTTCTGACCAGTGAGAGGGAGTTTAATAAGTCCCTTGAATGACGCCTTTGGGAACACAGATACTCAGTCCAGGGTTCAATTACTACAACTTAAACAAAGGAAGTGATAAAGTTGTACTAGCACCCTCTTGAAATACTGTGCATTGTACAGGTAATTGTATTAATTTACCCACTCTTGACATCTAGGATCATGCTCCTCTACAATCACAAACCACCACATAACTTCTCTGGAACATTGATGAGCTCAAACAGAGCTCAAATAGATCTGGATCTGGATTGAGAGCTCAAACTAGATCTGATGCGGATAGAACAACTAGATTCATTCTTGTTCACAGAGGTGCCGATTTAGGGGTTGCTCAGGGCACCCTTGTAAAGTCCATTCACGTTAAACCGGTTTGGGTGGGGACTCGTGAACGCCCCCAGACCCCACATACGCACTTCACACCTAAGGTGTTCAGGTTCGGCACCCTCGGCCGTGACCAAATATTGGCGCCCCTGCTTGTTCAACTCATATCAGTCTCATTCCTGTAGCGAGCTCACTGGGAGTCTTTAGGTTTGCTTCAGTTCTTTTTAGTCCCACAAGGTGGCAGCATTGAGTAAGATGTATTAGTATAGTAGTTTGATGCTGATCTATTCTTTAACTGTATGGAATATAAAGCTTTCATGCCCTTCAGCTGAAGAAAACATTTGAGCACTTTTAAGTCAAATACATTTAAATCTTTATTTTATTCAGACAAACCATTTTACAACAAAATACTGTCTTTTAAACGACCCACCAATGTTTGTTTTCATGCAATTGTTGATTTAAAAAAAAACTAAAATTGTGAGGTACCACTTCTTACATTGCATTTCACTGAAGCTCATACTTAAGTAAATTACGTTCCCCCTCCCAATCTCTGAGGCCACAGAATCCAAGGTTGTCTAATAAGGAACAGCATTATGCAGATCTGCTATAACTCATAAAGCAAGACGCCAGGGCTTCCATTAGGAATTACATAGGGGGGCGGAGAGCAATCCATCTACAACTGCATATATAGTGGTGAGCCATTGATTACCATCCGTTTCACCCTGCGATACCTGCCAGCGCAGTACACAGCAAAGTGTTGACTGTTGATCTATCCGAGTGTGAACAGAATACAAATGTGTGCTAAATGGACCTTTGGTTCCATTTGTACCCGCTCAGAGTTCAATTAATACAGAGGATTTGACTGTGCAAAAGGAACTAGGCCAAGAAATCTGAAACCACATATTTAGACAGCTGTATTCTCTCACTGAATAGACAAAATAAAAAAGGTCACATAGTCTGCAGAGGTGTGTGTGTGTGTGTGTGTGTGTGTGTGTGTGTGTGTGTGTGTCAAGATAATGCCGAATTCACTGAAACAAAGTAAACACCTTTATAACAACAAAAAGGCCTGTAACTAATGCTAAAACCTTTTTTTTAAAGGAGAAAATAAGAAAAACACTGTTCCAGTCAGCCTTGCCTTTGAGCCCTGACTCTCACAGCCCCTACTCTCCTTCATGGGGCTAGTAGAGGAGCTTAGACAGCCACCACACTAATCCTATCCCACCTCCAGTTGAGGATTGTTGGGAGTGGAGGGGATCTGCGGCCACTAGGATAGGGAATCCACCAGCAATAGGCTGGATAAACAAGGATCAACCGGGATCAAGATGTAGTGAGACCACTGGCCAACAGGCAGGGTTATCGTGCCTCCAACAGCAGCTGTGCTAGTGTAGTGTTTCTCAAAACTTTTCATGTCAAGGACCTCCATAATTAATTATGTTCTGTATGTGGCCGCACACCCCCATCTGAAAATATTTCGTGCCATGGAGGGACCGCCATACAAGATTTGAGTTGCTAAAACATTTCAAAAACATTCCAAATCTTTGAAGAAAAAAAATCACGTTTCTTTTTTTTTGTCCGGGGGAAGGAGGGGAATTAGGGATAAAGTGGTTAAACTGATTTTATGCTACATTTTGCTGGGGACCCCCCAGGGCCCACTTTGAGGACTACTGTGTCAGGCATATGATATAACTAGCCAGATCTGAAGGCGATAGCACCTTGCACAGCATAGCAAATGTTGTCATCTTAGAAACACTGTGGGGAAGGGGAGGAAGGGTGACCATATCAGGACCGATTCAAAAGCTTTGATTTCCACACTTGATTGTTAACGTGTGTGACCTGAATAGGGCAATGCATGTCAATATAATGGCATGATAATTATATTGTAACATGTTGTTTTCCCTTTCTTCCATTTACAGAATCAGCAATCCCGGGGCCAGGATAGGCTACCTTAAGGTCAGAAGTACAGTCAAATTTGTGAATGCACTTGTGTTTTTCTACAGGTCCCTCTTACACATGGTCAGGTTACTTGAATGAGGCACGCACCGTCCTGCCTTTCAGTGGCTGAGGGGGCCTGAAGTTGTTCTCCATCCGCATCCTCTGATCCTCTTCCTCACCATTAAGCAGGAGCATTCGGAACTTGCCCATCTAAGTTTTGAGACAAAAATGTTTAAGCATAAATGAGTGGTTCCCATATGCCCATTCTGGACATGGGCAACTCCAAAAACGTTGCTACTGCTACCAGTCTGCACAGCCCATTTTAAAATCTCCTTAAGAACAATGTTGTGTGAAGACTGCAATAGAAACAAAAAACAACCCCGTTACATAAAGGCTTTCCCCCTGCTGAGTGCTCTTGGAAGCATTTCTCAATTAAACCGCTGCAAAACACTTTTACCCATTCAGTCATCCATCCATCAGGATAATCAGCTGGAGGGGATCAAGGGCTTCAGCCCTGGAGTCCTAGGTTGTGGGCCCAGTCGCCTAGCTTACTCCCCACCCTCATCCCAAGGCATGTCAGGGACATGGGTATGCAGACAGCGTGCTTATGGCTGTGCCCGAGGTGACTGTAATTAAAACATCCCATTCCCGATGGGCAAACATGAAGAGAAAGCCGGACAAAGAGCAAAGCTGGCCACCAAGTTGACAAAAAGTCTCATGATGGGGCAACAAGTAGTTACAGTAGTTCTACACCATCCTCAGCTACAGTTATGGGTTGTTTTTCTGACATCTTTCTGACCTGCTGATGGGGCTCTTTCAAACCAGAATAGTCTGTCATCCGTTTATTTTGTGATAATTTTAACAACTGTGTTTTCTGAACAGCTGAGTGGGCCATTTCAACACACATTATTTTGCTGTTGAGATTGTGGAAGGTTGAGATTTGGGGTGAGATACTGCAGGTTAAGTGGGAGCCTAAATGTAGGTGTGGTGTTTGTAGAGAGTATAGTTCAGGTCAGCAATTTGGAAAGGGCTGCTTAAAGGATACTAGAACTTCCACCATACTTTCTTTTACGGTCTCTGATCTCTCTCACAGAACGGTTATAATTTTAAACGTTAGGAAAGATTCTGTTTCCCATAGAATAGATTTACGGTAAATATGGAGAATATAGGAAACTGAGAATAGTTCAAAAGAACAGCGATTGGTTCCAAATGGTATCTAAATATTTATTTCTATAGATCATCAGTTTTCTACTGATTGAAGGTTTCATGTTTTCAGTTCATCCACACAAGGCAAAATCACTGCAGGTAGGGCTGGGCAATATGGATGGACAAAATATCACAATATTATTTCCAAAATACCACAATATTGATATTATGTATCAATTAATTAATAGTATCATTGATGAAAAACATAAAAATCACACTTGTGTGAAGTGAGGGGCGCTCTTATCATCATACACATACCTGACATATTACATTCCGTGCTCAGCAAATTATCACAAATGTCATTCTGGCCAATCACTTTTTGCGTCTTCACTTTTCTACCCTCACTTTTATCTTCAATATGTACTTTGCTCAGCCAATCAAATCATCATAACAAGCCGATGTTTGTGTTCACACAAACCCAGAAATCTGGGCATAGGAGAGGCTAATGCCCCTCAAAAAATCTGATCTACAAGCTTACAACATGCCACCCTGTGTTGTGTTTTAAACCATTTTTGAGCGGTGCCTCCGCTCCATTACGCAGCTATGCGTGTATGTATGCATGTATGTGTACGCGTCCCAGCACGGATGTGTGTCTGAGCATGGAAAGCTGCAACACGATAACTAATTTCTCGACCGTTTCGGAAGCGGGAAGGCTCCCCTGGCTGTGTTCCTGGGTGTCTGGATGTTCCGGGGATGCTCACCGGAACCGGGGCTTCCCCTGGGCGAGTTCCCGGGTGTCTGGATGTTCCGGGGAACCCCACGCAGTAACTCTGTCATTTCTCAAAGATTTCTTCCAAAAATAATCACATTATCTTGAGTGTACAGTGTTTGATGAGGGCCCAGGTAATTTTGGGGCCTTAATTTTGGGCCTGTTGATAACTCTAGTTCTCGCCGGCACGGCTGCACTAACTTTGGGGTTTGAGTTCAGATGTAGAGTTGCAGGCCAATATTTTTTTTTTAAGATATTTTTTTGCGGCTTACGCCTTTATTGATTTTTTTTTTAAGGGATAGAAAGTAGGCTGACAGGAAACGGGAGAGAGATGGGGGGATGACATGCGGTAAAGGCCGTGTCGGGTCCGGGAGTCGAACCCGCGGCACACCGCGACTGGATCACCAGTCCGGTGCCCAGACCGTTACGCTACGGCCTGGGCCAGTTGCAGGCCAATATTGATGACATCAGGGATCTCCATATATGGGATCAATTGCGACAGCAAGTCGCTTTTACTATGACATCAGGGATCAGCCCCCCTGATGATGTCATGTGATGTCACAAGACCTGGGCACCATGGGGGCTTGCCTGGGGTGACCAACCAACACACTGATGGGAAATGCACAATTCAATAGTAAATGAAAACTGCGGTCACAACAATAAATGTATAGTTGCACCGCACAGTTCACACAGGTCGACTTTCAAGTATAAAAAGGGATTAAGTAATTAAAACCAGGAAAAGACAACACTTATGCCATATCACAATATCCAACATCGCAGAAAATATTCAGTCTTGTATCACGATATCATATCGCTATATTGCCCAGCTCTACTCAAGGATAGGACATTCATTCATGTCCAGCTGACTTCTTCATGACTAAACCCAAATAAATTACTCAATCTAACAGATGTTTGTATGTTGCTTTTCATAAGCTAAAAGAATCAATGGAACATGGGTATAGAATGCCCTTGTCAACGAGTCCCTGATTAAATTCCCGGACGGTCTGACCATTTGCTGTATGTCAAATAATGGCTTAAAGATGGAGTGCCACAATTTTTGTATTTTTCATGTGTCTATGAGGTGACAGTACTTCATTAGACACCCTGGAGTCGTTGTTATGTGCAATGATGTATTCCCTTTGTATTTAGAGTTTCTTCCTAGAGGTTGAACCCTTGACAGTCAAACGTGCCAATGAAAAAAAAAAACAGTAATATAGTGACATAATAATAATCACATTATCAGCCCCTCCCCTAACCCCTCCCCCTTTATCATACAACTACAGCTGTGGGTGCGGCTTAAATTAAGGTGGATTACCACCCATCAGGCAAACCAGGCATACTGTACTTAATGAACTGGTGGGGGTGCCCACATAAAAACGACATTTTAACAAATACTATACACTTTTTTGAAAAACTTCTTCCTCCTTATATAACAATAAGACCTGATGATCATGTTTTAGTGTGGAAAAAAAATCATGGGACTCCATCTTTAAAATTCCCACCAAAAACTTTCTGCATCTTCATCACAGACAAAACTGACACACACTGACCTGTTTGTCAGACACCGTGATCGGTTCCTTCAGGACAATCCAGGTGACGCTCTCATGGAGCGGGGGTGTGGTCAGTGACCCTGGATAGGTCCAGTAGTGAGGGCTGCTGGGTAGGAGGCACTTCGGGTTGAAGCCTTTGAAGTCTGCGACACTTCCCTGTGGTGGAAAAACGACAAAAGCTTTATGTGCATGCAATAGAGTTGATCATAATAGGCATGGTAATAAAAAAGATATGAGATTAAAGGGTCACTCACCTTGAATTTAACCATGAACAATGCATCTGTTATCTTGTGGAGCCATCTGTGTTCATCTCCTGTCTAACAGTAAAGTACCAGTTTTAGGGAAATTAGGTTTGTATAATAATAAATCTATTTCATTGTCTATTTATAACAGACCAGAAAATTTGCGGCACAAAGTAATAACATGAACAGGTTGCAGCTAACACAATAAGATGTACTTAGCAGCAAATTAAAATAGCGTTTAATAGTTTAGAGAAGTTGTCAAAAAAAAAAACACACAGCTCAATGCTAGGCCCCTCTCCATCTTCAAACTCACAACTGCGTCACATAAAGTGGAGATGGATGTAGAAGTTAAGTGGGATGCCATACAGATTAACCCGTTACCTCTAAAAAGATGCCAAGGACAGCAAGACCATCAGGAGCCGACACTGCCTCCCCAAATGACTTGTACTTGGCTGCATTCCAGTGTACCAGGTGAAGCTAGAGTGTGAATAATGGAAACAAAGGAAGAAAGAGGTTACAAATGAGCTACATTCTTATTAATCTACATCAAGAATACCAGAGTTTAACCCATTCTGACCTGAGATCAGATTCATACGAGGTTTCCGCCGGACACACACTGGTCTGATGAACCCATTCTGACCTGAGATCAGATTCTAAAAATGTCAGTCGTTTTTTTAGATTTTTCAAAAATAGCAGACCTACAAGCTCGTATCGCGCCACTCGGTGGCGCGATATGAGCTTGTAGATCTGCTATTTTTAAATAGCTAAAGCATAACATGATGCTAACACCAAAATGGGTGCCCGTTCAGAATGGGTTAAGAGTAACTAAAGAGATACAATACCACAGTACCACAGGATATATGTGGGTATTTTAATCAGTTCTGTATATAGGCCTTTATTGATCCACAAGGGAAATATTGTCTCAATATAACTCAAGAACGGATGGTATGATTGTGTCAAGGTCAAATATATATAATTGATGGACTGGGCTGTCAACGTGGTGGTCCGGGCCCCCTAGGATGCAATGCATGTTGCTGGTTCGAGTCCCGATCCCGACGACCTGATGCGTGTCACTCCCCATCTCTCTCTCCATTCCTGTCAGTATACTGTCCTTACTGTCCTAAATTTAAAAAATAATAGGTCATAGAGATGGTGTAGAGTTGTGTGGGAAAGGTTTGCACCGCCAAGTCATTTTTTATTAAACGCTAAAATGTACTTAGTCTATATTAGGGTTGCTCCTATCAATATATATTTTATCGTGTCATGCAACTACAAGCTCACAATGTATCGAGATGTATTGAGAGTGTGTAGAATTGTAGATTTGAAGATTTTGTGTTCTCGATTGGATTTCACGGTGGGAGAGGGTAATCGATTTAATCGATTTGTTTTATTAACTGTTGCACCCCGTGTCCATTTATCATTTGATTCGTATAAATGACATGTATTTTGCACTGTCGTCATTGGCAGTGGTCTTTGCATCGTTTTCATTGCATTCACGTGACTTTTCTGTCAAACACATGAAAGATACAAACTATGACTCACTGTGACTAAAAGCTTTCACACTGACCTCAGAGGAATAACTCTTTCCAGCTACGGTGTGCTCAGAGCCGTGAGAACCCTTTCCACCCCAGTGGAAGTGGAACTGCTTCAGTCTGTAGGCGTTGTCAAGAGGACCACCTTTAATCACTGCAAATGCACACATGCACACACGCACACACACACACACAGAAGTGAGCGGCGCCCACTAATATCGGCCATAGACTTGGCTCAGTAAGCTGCCATATCACGTAATCTCCAAAAGCAACATATTGGAGGCTAGCACCCCTCAACACTAAACTACACTTGACCTTATTCTCTCTCCTCTCCTAGTAAGTCTCAAGTCAGTCAACACAGCAGGGCATCATGATGATTATGACTGGCCCATGCGCCAGTCATTAGAGGTCAATGGTCGTTATTGACAAAGCGCCTTTGTCACAGTGACTTGGGTGACTGTATATGACTGTACAGGTAATCCTGTCTGCAACTACTTACCTAACGGTAACCTAACCTCAAATTCCCAACCCGAAAAAAAAAAGAAAATCCACATAAGGTTGTTGATTTTTCAGGTTTATACTATACTTGTGGGGACTATTCCCCCACAATGAACACTAAGCATCTTAGAAGGATGGCATCACCCAGACAGCTTAATATACTAAAATTGTGGGGAAGGCCGGGCACACACTCACACTCAGACATTATGAGTGGTCTCTGTGGACACAACAGACTGAGAGAAATATACCAGCCAGTCAGTAGAAATTCTCTGGCACAAGCTTCAGTTTGAGACAGTCAGATCTTTGTCAAAACCTACATTTCATTTAGTTCCTTTTACAAAGGTCATTTATTTCAGTTGTATTGCCCTGTGTGGTGTATTGTAATGAAAACTAAATTGCACATTATTGTGCAGAGCAAATCAGACCTATGACCAGGCCTGGAATTTCATAATTTTAGGGGCAAGGCCACTCCTCCTTTGGTGTTGAGCCATTTTTGAGGGCACAAATGCCAGGGCAGTATGGTAATAATCATTGTCTATATCAGGGGTTCTCAACGTTTTTGGCTGGGGACCCCTGGAAATGCTTTGGCCATGTCTCGCCATGGGTTAAGGATGATTTCAAATTGTATATAGTTAGACCATCAGCTTATTTTAAAGAATAAAGTAATGGTATTCACAAATTACCAATATTTGTACAAACTCCTGGTTCAGTCCTAGACTAATAAGAGTCACTGGACTAAAGTCAGAATCTCAAACAAAAGACTAGTGTCGGGAATCATATTGACAGGAAAGACGCAGAGGAGACTAGAAAAAGTGCCCTTCTGCACAGGTCTCTACCAGGAGTATAGGAGTGTGTGTGATGTTTGGCTAAATGTGTGTGTGTGTGTGTGTGTGTGTGTGTGTGTGTGTGTGTGTGAGAGAGACGCAACTTGGCCTGTTGTAGCGCTACCATGACGGATGACGCCGATTTGAAAACTGGAATATGCATGCACAGTTTCACCGCAATTGGACACTGCGTTGAGGAGTTGTGGTGATTTGTACAAAACGGGTAAAAACACTAATTGGCCAGTTATAGCGCCACCATGAGGCTGAGTTGAAAATGTTCCAATGGCATTTCTTCCTCGGCCTAGTGGGAATGTGTGTGCACAATTTCACGGAAATCACACGATGTGTTCATGATTTGTGGCGGACGGAGTGCAAAACATCCCCATGCCTTTGGCTTGGTGGGGCAGTGCAGGCAGGGCCACTGAGGCCCTCAACCTTTTGACTTTTTAGAGGCATAAGGCCAAAACTGAGGGGGCATGGTGGCCATGGTCTTTATGGCATCCAAGAAATTCCTGGCTGCCTATAACCTATAACCAACCTCTTATTATAAAGTAAGTAAATAGGATGTGTATTGTCTGTATTGACCGAGAACGAGCTCAGGGTGTCCGTCTATCCCTGCTGAGGTGGAGCGAAACACCAACTATCAGCACCTAGTACATCCCATACATTTTAGTCACCCAAGCTAAAAGGTATGGTTTGGTATTGATAGCTCACTTTGGCAGGCTGCCACCTCATCACCATTCAACCCACTGTGTCATCGGCTCCTCCAGCAAGGTATGCTGAATCTTTGGAAAACAATCAATCAATCAATTATTCTATGGGCCAGCCCATAAGCATTTAAATCCATCATAGGGCTGGCCAATCAACCAAAAATATATAGACATCGATATAAGAACCAAGAATATGGCTCGTGTAGGTTAATCAAATAATGGAGAAGCAGGTGTTTTTATATACTGTATATAGACACCATTTCTTTATTTCTTATAAATCAATTTGACACAAATACATTCTAATAGATTTTTCATAATCGACTAAATGGATTACCGGTAGTCTGATTAAATACTTAACCCTGTATTATACTTTGTTGGACAATTGTGGCATACAAAAATAGACAATGTACACACAACACGTTGCATCGCTGTGAGCTTGTAGATCTGCTATTTTCACTATATGTATATATTTTTATAATAGTTAATTAATCATAATCGAGGCAGCATTGTAGGCTCTTTTACATGATACAATGACTTTTATCAAGTCAGGTTTTTTTTTAATCAAATATCATATACCCACCCAAGCCTGTTACAGACTGTGAGACAAGTGCTTATTCTTCTGTGCTACTTATTTTGTAGTACTCGAACCAACCTGACGGCACATGGTCACATATTTGATGTGCATTTCAGTTCATTGTAGGGCATCATAGTCTATAGACAGTCAGAGTGACTACCCTTTCTGTCTGGTTCAGCCTTTCTCTGTGTACAGTACCTACGTTACCCCTTTATGTATTTCGTCTGCAACCAAGAATATACAGTCTAACTGGCCAGTGGCCACGATTACATCAACCCAGTCAATCTCAAGTAGAAATGTCGGTGAGGTACTTGAATCACAGAGTAGTTGTGTCAGGATATTTATTCTTTTACTTAAGTAACCACTGAGTTTTAGTGAATGACAATTTGCTCACTCAGCGACAAGTGTCTTAGCCAAACAGTCTCACATTTCAGGGCTTATCATGCATCGATGGTAATGACTGGGTGGTAGACATGGATCCACCCAATGATACGGGCAAATAGGATCATCATAACCATGGAGATCACCTCATGTTATTATACATCTGTCCCAGCAGACACACTCTCATAGAGTTAACTGCCGCCTTCACTTTCCTCCATCATAATCAGAGGGTTATCTTTACCCTTTGATTAGGGTGGGTTCACATGCACTTCATGCCTTTTAAACTTACACTGCTTATCCCACCTTTCAGGCAGAAATTCTGTAGACCTTTAACTTCACTGATAAGATATCAGTTAAGTGATAAACCCCCTCCCAGGTCTATAGTACATAACCTGTGATCCACAATCCATCCATAGCACCATTTTGTGAGTTGACTTATATGTACAGGCTTTCAGTTTCAGTAGTATAATAATTATTAATTATCATGCCTAAATGTGAAAGTTGATGTGCAAATTGTCACATGCATGAACAGACTGGATACACACATTCCAAGGAATTACTTTCAATCTCAAAGAATACACAAGCCAATAATAATTACCTTAGTCATAAAGCAACTTTGAAATGAGAAATAGTGTAACCAATTCCCTGACTTATTTAAGATTTGGGATGCAATAACAATGTAGTGGTATTTCTCAGAGGACAGACAAAAGTCACATCATCACACACAAGTATAAATATTTCTGCTCACCTGATCGGTCATCCGAATCATCAAAATCCACCGTTACAGAATGTCCGTTGTTGGCAATGTTGATGGAGGTGCAGTGGTCATAGGACAGGACAACTGGTGCAAGGTTGGCATCATGCACAGCTTCACCAGGGACTATGTCAATGGGAGACTGGCGTGTTCCCTCTGCAATAGGGAAGTTTTTGTGCCATGCTGATGGACCTTTAAAATATGAAGAGTATCTATCAGTATATGGATTAACATCTGTTTAGTAATGCATGCCACTTCATTCCATTTTAAAGGAATTTCCTTGATGATTTTTCATCAAGGTCAATTGCATTCATGACCTATTTATTTATTATGCACTTGCATTGTATCATGCAGAATAGTCATACATTATGCACTTCTCTCTTTTAACTGCAATGATGAGCCTGCACAACCAATAATTTCACCCACCTTACTTAATGTGATATGCGACAATAAAGATTGATTGTAATGTGATGTGACAAAGATTCTAATCTAACAAAGCACCCAACAAGACCTGCAAGTACCCCAAATACATCTTGATTTCACTTAAGCTCTGAATTTATCACAGAAAGCAAATAGCCTACATTCTAAAATTAGGTCCTCCTTGCAAACACTGCTGAGCCTGAGTGAGACCTTAGAAGTCGACCGGATTGTTAAGGATAATCGGGCTAATCTCGCATTAACATATACAGCACCCAACCATATAACCACAAAAGCTTCAATGAATGAATGAATGGCTGAATGAATTCAATGGTGCACTTGTGGCAACGTATTAGCACAGCAGACGCTCTTCCACCAATAACTTGCATGAACCCCAGTGAACAAACAGGGCAGGCCTAAATGTTCACAAATAGTGCAAAGAAAACAATCAGCTACAAACAAAGTACCTGCATCTGCATATTATAGGACTTATCAAACCGTTACCGTTCTCCTCTCCGTATCCCCAGTGATTCCCTGTCATTGTAGGTAGTTTCAAATGACTATAGTAGTTGTGCAAGCTTGAGCTGTGCGTACAGGTTCATTGACGCGCGCCGTGCGTTGTTATTATTGATGAGGTTTGTAGTGGTGAAGTGGGACGGCCAATTAGCCTTTCTTGCCACGCCCCTTAGTTGTAATTCCCTTATCTAAATCCTGACCTGACCCTTGCTGTTGCTCACACAGCCTGATTCGCCTTGTGGTAAAGCAAGGTAAGACAAGTTTTTGTACTTCAATAAACATTAAGCATTAAGACACCACAGAGCAAAATGTTAATCTATGTTCTGAATCAGAACATAGATGAAATTAAATTAATTTACAGAACAGATTACATTAGCCTACAATTTGAAAGATGACACAGACAAGAGAAGTAGACCTATGACTCAAATTAACTTTCAAGTTCAACCACCAACCGTTGCTACCTAGAGATTGCTACCTAATGGGTGCACTGCAAGCAGTTGTCTAATAGGGAATAGGGCTAGATCAATAAGTAGCATTCGTTTGGCATTAAAACATATCACATTACAACGTTATTAATGGATTAGCCTGCCTATTGTGTATTGATATGTTATGATATAGGTTATGTTCATTAGTATATTATATTTTATTAATGTAGCCGCCTAGTATTTTCTTCCTTTTTAGACTTGATTGGTTAAAAGAAAAAAAATAAGTTAATTATCCTGCCATTGCCACAGCAACATCAGCTAAATGACAATGGAAGATTGTGCCCAGCTATGGCACAATTATCGGTCCAAACATGGGTCCAAAACCCTTGACATAATGTAATGGTGGTATCTTCTTCTGTTTAGTAAACAGAATCAAAGAGCTCAGGCTACAGGATGAATACAAAGAGTAGCCTACGAGTAGCCTACTAGAGTAGACATTATTGATTGAAACACTATCAAATTGATAAAAATTGTGTTCCGGTTGTCAATGATTAGTGCCAGAATATATAACTTTTTAACGAAACAAATAGGCATACAATAAACAATATAAAAATAGGTCTAATAGGCCTATAGAAACAAAAACAAAACAAAATCTTAAATAATATTTGGCATCTAGGTTTTTAGTATGCCTAGTTTTTGGATGTGTTACCTTCTGGTTCTTTTTTTCCTACTGGATTTATTTGGGGTCTAGGCTAGCACACCAGACTAGCACACAAACAACATGAATGCCTTTTACATCGATAAACGAGACCTGTCTCATCCATGGTCTCAACTCTCATATTCAATCACATACTCTAAAAATGGTCTAAATACTCCCCCTAGTGGCCAAACTTTGTGTCGAAACTACGGATTAGAAACACAGCAATGACATAATTTCTGCGTGTCGAATCCACCGTTTTGAACGGTAGAACTAGAATGCATTTGTAAGGCTTCCCTGTAGAGCTTACCATGGCAGCCACCAAAGCATCAAAAGAACAGAAATACGACAGACAACTCAGGTAAAAATAATAACGGAGTTGCTTTGATGTATAATCCATACGTTGTTAAATCAATGTAATAAGTATTCCCGTTAAATAACGTTACCATTGCTGGGCATTTGGTTTGACAGTCCAGAACAACGCTAGCTAGCTAACCGTTGTTATGATTGAATGATATGATATTAACTGACTGGCTGACTGACTAGCCTAATATGTTTGCCATCATTCATTACCGTCAGTTTAACGTGACAATTTCTGACAAATAGAACGACGACTACCTTTTTAATTATAATAGTCCTGGTATGAAGAATGGAAGGCGTTTTTTAGTTGGTGCACTGCTAGCCCTGTAAACATGACTCTCGTATTCATACGAGAGTCATGACGCAACTTCACCCTGGTTTTTGCAGACGCTACATTTACAAATAATTAAAATATATAAACATTCGCATTTCAAATATAAAGTACTCACAAAGTGTCCCACGGGTGTTAGTTAGTAGCAGCGCCAGCGATTAGAATTTCTGCATCCCGCGTTGTTTAATAAAAAGCATTTTTATCCGAGGTGTTATTTTGCCATTGGCTTTCAACTACGCGCCCCTATCGGTCGGGAGGAGGGTGGCACTCGGTGTGTTCGATATAGGTACGCTGACCGGCCTGCCAATACAGACTAATAGGCGAGTGCGCTCCCGGTGTGCAACTGTGGATTTCCCAAACGAACCCCGTTTGAAAAAACTAGCCGAAGAGCTCGGACAAAAATGCTTTTTATTAAAGAACGCGGGACGCAGCAATTCTAATCGCTCGCGCTGCTACTAACTAACACCCGTGGGACACTTTGTGAGTACTTTATATTTGAAATCTGAATGTTTATATATACGGAAATCTTGTAAATGCAGCGACTGCAAAAAACAGGGCAAAGTTACTGCATGACTGTCATGATAATTATCATGGCAGTCATGTTCCAGGGCTAGTGCACTGCAAACTACTACATGTCACTATGGCAATGCAGTCATAACAACCATGGTGATGGTGAATGGTGATGGACAAACTACTCCAGTACTTGGTCAAATATTACTCAACTACAAGTGAAAGTTGCTCTGTCAAATTGTACTTTTGTAAATGTACAAAATATACTTGAGTAATAAAGTTCTGGAGTACGAGTACAAAAATATCAATAATAGTGAAATTAGCAGATCTACAGTGTCGCACCACATCGTGACACATTGTGAGCTTGAGTCTATTTCGTTATATTTGAAATGCGGCCTTAGTGGTTAATTTATAATTCATTTTTCCCCCCTTACCCAAAACTTACTATAAGTACAGTACTCAAGTGAACAAAACGTACTTTTACTTTACCGCCTATCACTGATGATAACATATTTGATGTCCATTCAGACTGTGGGGTGACCATGGTCAAGAGGCCCTTGAGAATGCACACGTGTGTCTCATCAACGCCACTGCAACTGGGACAGAGATACTGAAGAACCTCGTTCTTCCAGGTGAATGTGGTTTATATATGATGATGATGATACATTTAAAGGGTGTTTCACTTTAAAACACTTCTGGGTTTATTTTAGCGTCTGCAGTGCTCAGGGTTTTGTGTGTACCCCCAGGTCCTCTGTTGCTTGATTCAAATTCAATATTTAGATATTTATGTTAATTTGATCAGACATGCCCCCCTCTTTAGTTATTATATATGAACCCATGCAACTTCAAACTCCATTTTAACAATATTAGACTTGAAACACATTCCTGGTTCTAGTGACTTCCAATGCAGGATGCATGTCAAGTGCAAAATGAACATCTGTGTTTTTCAATAAATAACTAATAATAAAAAAGGATATTAATGTCACTTCTTGCAAGATTACAGTGAAATTATTGTTGTTCACAGGTATTGGAGCTTTCACCATCGTCGATGGACACATTGTTTCCGGGGAAGATGTTGGTAACAAGTAAGGCAGTGGTTTTGATTTCACCCTTTGCAGCGCTGTGGTGTGTTGTTCTGACTCTGAATATGTATGACACTCCTCTCTTTCAGCTTTTTCCTCACCCACAACTATATAGGAAAGGTATGTTCTGCTGATGTCTTTGCTTTGCCCTCTGTCTCTCTCATATCCTTCCTCCCTACGACTTCATTATAAACACTGTTTGTAACAATCAGTAAAACATGGACACTCCCTAAGTATTGGTATACTTTTGGTGTGTGCTGACCTTACTTGTTATCTCTCAGAACAGAGCACAGGCTGCCACTGAACTCTTGCAAGAGCTGAACAGTGATGTCTCTGGAAACTTTGTGGAGGAGGTTGGTTGTTTCTGTTGTGTTGTTACATGAATGTAAACAGGAAAATATCAATCTCCCTCTTTTTGTTTTGTATCCTCCGTTGTGCATATGTTGTTATTTGGCCGCAACACCTGCCCATTTGATTGTATTATGTTAAGAATTTGTTTTATGCAGATGTGTTCATTGGCTTTTTCATTTTTTTCTATGTTGCTAATTAATATTTTTACACTCATGGCCTATATGTATCACCTGTTTCTCCTGCAGACTCCAGATAAGCTCCTGGACAATGACCCAGAGTTTTTTCACAGGTTCAACCTGGTTATTGGTGTTCAGTTGCCAGAGAGGTATTGTAAAGATCTGTTGTATACAAATTCTCATGATTTTGATTATAACAATGCACTTTGAGAAATGAAAGTGCCTTAGTGTCTAGCTCAGTAGCTTTTTATTTGTCAATCTACTATTATTGTAAGTCGCTCTGCTCTGCATAAGAGTCTTCTTTTTAGTTTTTCTGTAGTTTTTTGTTATTGTTGTTTCCCTCATAATTTTATAGATATCTATTTTATTGTTATTATCTTGTAAGTAATCTTTTGTGAAATTTAGTTTGAGTTGTTAATATATTTTATTTGTCTGTATAATTTCAACAGCACATGCCTGAGGCTCGGTTCAGTTCTGTGGAGTACATCTGTACCGTTCCTAGTTTGTAAAACATATGGCCTAGTCGGCTACATGAGACTAGTGGTGCAAGAGCATACAGGTGAGTTGCTCCAAGTCCCTACCATTAGTGGTACTCTTAAGTATATTCAACAATAATAGTTATAGTGAAAAATGCATTCATTCATTCTGGTGAATATCATTCCTGATCAACTTTTATCTTTGACTCGCCAAAGAAGATAATTTATATCTTGAAATGTGCAGCAATATCTATCAATGGCTGGATAACTATATGTAGACCAATTAAATGCATACTGATAAACACCAATTTAAATCTAACTGGAGTTCAACAAGTTCTATTTTTCCATCTCCTTAAGTGGTTGAATCTCACCCAGACAATGCCTTGGAAGATCTGCGGTTAGACCAGCCATTTGCTGCCTTAAAAAAACACATCCAATCCTATGACCTGGACAGCTTTGAGAAAAAGGTGTGTGTTTGTGTCTGCTGTGTTTGCCTGAGTCAATTTTGGACAATTTGTCACATAACTACCGGTAATGATTTCTCTCTGGGCCAATAGGATCATAGTCACACTCCGTGGATTATTATTGTTGCCAAAGTCTTGGAGAAGTGGCTAACTGAGGTATAGTAATATTTCTGTGGCAAAAGATAAACGTTTGATACCCTGATTTCATCTTTATACAACAAAGGAATTACATTTTTGCTTTTGTTTGTTCTAGCACGATTATCAACCACCAAAAACGTACCCAGAGAAGGAGGCCTTCAAACGGCTGATTCGGGAAGGTATATTCTGTGCCTAGTAGTCTTTATTTGCCTAGGAGATGCTATTTGTTTCTTTCCTTATACTCCCTTCCTTCTGTCCATCTTTACTTCCTACTTTAATTTATTCATCGCAGCAATGCAAAGCTGTGTTCATGGATTTATCATGTATTGGCATGATATCGTTTTTCTTTTATTTCTTTTTTAAAGGTATATTCAGTGATTTCACTTAATTCAAATATCACTTATTTTTTTGTTTTGTTGTGATAATCCTCCCTACTATAGAGTGTGCTGGCCATATAAGGAGTTCCTCCCTGTGCCCAGTTAACCCCTGGGGGTCAAAAAACCGTAGGTTTCGTTTTTGACTCTCTATCCTGATTGGACGAAAGTCTGGGTCCCACAGCCAAAAACGAAACCTAAGGTTTTTTGAGTGAAATCACTGAATATACCTTTAATCGGTTGCATATGCCTTTTCCTTTAGGGATTTTGAAGAATGAGAATGGCGTTCCTGAAGATGAAGAAAACTTTGAGGAGGCTATAAAGAACGTCAACACCGCTTTAAACCCTACCAAGGTGACCACATCAATACCTTTTCATTGTATCACTTTTAGACAAAATCCGTGGTTTTGAATGAGAAATACATCACCTACAGATCTCGTACAGATCTGATGAGAAATGTTTTGTTTGTTTTGGGGGTGCTAATCAAAGTGAAAGACTTATGTGTGCCTACATGAAGTGAAAGAGTGAAGCATGCCTACTCAAAAATGAAAGATGCATGCCTACTGTCCTCTGAGTAGAAGGTTTTGTCATGACATCATAAACTTTCTTCCAGTGCCTACTCAAAACGAGTGTTTGGATGCTGAATGTGTGATTTATAAGACTATTATGCATTGGTAGTAATAATAATACACTTTTCTAAATACTCAGTCACTTTACAGAAATAAAATAAAAACAACTTTATAAAAAGAAAACTAGTCAAAAATGTTAGAACTTAAGTGGTTAAAGAAATTGAAAATTTGAATTGGGTATGGAATGGAGAAAATGCATAAAAAGTTAATACAAAGTTAATTCTTTGCCACAAAGAAATAAACTATGTATTCAATCAATCGTATTGTACGGTAGCCATGCTTTGCTGACTTATTACAAAGCAACATTCTACCCAGAGCAGACCTCTGAAGGGTCTGTCTTCTCCTTTCTCTTAAATCCTTCTCATCTTTTTCACCTGTAACCAAGTTCCATCTCTGCATTAGTGTCTAATATCTATTGCAGTAATATCTAGCAACCAAGTATAAATCAGGCTCTAGGTTGTTGTCACAGTTCTTCAATGCCACAAGTAAAATCAGACCGCTTGCACTCCAACCTCATATCTTATCACTGCAGATTCCTAGTGAATTGGATGACCTCTTGAATAGTGAGCCGTGTAATAACATCACATCACAGGTACGTTTATGATCATCAACATTTTACACCTTACATCAGCTGTACACAAATTCCACAGCAGCATGGGGATGAACGCATATCTCTAGAGATAACACAGTAGATAAATACCCAGGGGAAATCCACTTTTACTGAATGAATGAATGAACCACAAAACGCACATTGTAAAATGTAAATGCAGAGGTATTGTTTGTGTGCATGTTTGTTTGTTTGTTTGGAAATACCAGACCCCATCCTTCTGGGTGATGCTGCGAGCTGTCAAAGAGTTCATTCAGAATGAAGGCACTGGTAACATGCCTATGAGAGGGACCATCCCAGATATGATTGCAGACTCTCAAAAGTTCATCAACCTCCAGAATGTGTAAGTGTGCCCAAATACTGTATTTTCCTGATTGAAAACAATTGATAGCCTTTGCAGAAGGCATTGGAACAGAAGCTCCTTTTTGTTGTTGAGTTAGGGTTGAGCACATGCATCAAAATGAACAGAAATGACCATTACCACAGTTGCATTGAAGTGGCATACTTAAATATGCAATAGCATCCAATGATTAAAATGATGCTTCTTGAACCGGGGAGCTACTAGCCAGTGTCCCTTAGATAAACACAGGCCATGCTTTGTGTGTAATTATGTTGTTGCTGTGTGACATGAAGACATGTGTTTCTAGTTACAGGGAAAAGGCCCTACAGGACACTACTGCTGTGTCCAAGCATGTTGAATGTATCTTGCAGTCTGTGGGAAAGGTATGTTGTCCGACCTGTTTAAGGATTCAGTTCATTTTGGACAAACATGATTTTTAATTTAAATGGTTTATCGTTCTTTCTCACTAGCCACCGGAGAGCATCTCTGAAAAGGACATCAAACTATTTTGTAAGGAAATATTGCATGCACCAACAAACCATTTGTGTATGTGTGGAGAGAAACTCCTGTGCACGCGGCCACGTGCAGCCGTGTTAATTTTGTGAATTATGTAAACTGCCCCTGCATTGCACCTTGCATATAAATCAAATCTTATTGATTGAGCTCAGAGCACCATTTCAATCAGATATTTCCATATTACAGTAGCACAGTTGTTTAAGGTTTTTGAAGGCATGAATTTCCTATGAGAACTGCTGCGGTACATTTGAAGACGACAGCTTGTGGCCTGGCTGTATAGTAGTACATAATACTTTTGTGTCCAGGTAAAAATGCAGCCTTCTTGAGGGTGGTGCGCTGCAGGTCTCTTGCAGAGGAATACAGCGTGGACTCAGTAAATAAAGATGAAATCAGTAAGTTGTAATATAAGCCCCCAACCCCATCTGACTTTCTTTTTAGTCAATCCTTATCAACTCCTTCAGTCATTTGTTTTTGCACTTCCTATTATGCCTATCCAGCTTAAGCGAGACCACTGAAGATATCTACATATTGTATTGGCAGGATATTGTGATGATCATGTTTGTATGTTTTGTCTCACCAGCCTCCTGTATGGACAATCCAGACAGTGAGATGGTTCTCTACCTCATGCTACGCTCTGTTGATCGCTTCTTCCAACAGCATTCCCGGTACCCAGGTTAGACTCCTGTGTTGTGCCTAATGTCTAAACAGAACTCCTTTCATATCCACCCCACACCTACAACATTGTCACACAGGATGAAATATGCAGGTCGATTTTGAAGGTGCGGTTTACCAGGTCGTGATACATAAATTGGCCTCGCTCTGCGCACATTCGTATTATGAAAGGCATATCGGCCCGTGTTGAACGCACTCGGCCCGTGTTGAACGCACACACATTTGGCATACCGCGTCCCTGAATATTTTAGCATTGTGGGAGTGTCCATATGTTAATTATTCTCGCTTTGCGCAATTTGCTATTAAGCCCCTTGACCTAAAGACACTCAGCGCATAACGATTAGACGTGGGTCTGACCACCTCATAAACGCAAAAAGCACTGTTTGATTTGACACTTGAGCGGCTCTGGAAGGCTGGTAGAGTGTTGCCATGTCTGTTTATTATAAGCGGCTTATTTTTCTGTAAAGTTGCTTTGTGTGGTTGCTTTTCTTGTTTCTAAAGTGGTTATTTGGGCTTTTCTCCTAATGTTGTTTAAACCAGTGATCGTCACACAGCACATTCCCATGTCAAGGATCCCCAGATGAATGCATTTGCCCAACTAAGGACAGCTAATCCAAAAATTAAATAAAAAGATTACTTTTGAAAATAGCAGATCTATACCAGCTCACAATGCATCACATTCATTCATTAAAACTATGAACTCTGACTGCAGGGGGATATATAATGATCATTATAACAATGTGCAAGAACATATTTAAAAAGAAGGAAGAACTTTATATTTGTGGACAATCAAAATATGTTTTTTTATTTTAATGTGGTGTCATTCAAATTAATCTGGATATGGCAGACTCACTATTTAGAAAATAAAAACATGGCACTTCATTTAAAATAGGTTACAGACCCCTGTTATATGCGCTTATTTTTATAGACCTATTTACTTGTTTCTATGAGACATGGCAGTTTTGCGTCTTTAAAAAAAAAAAATTGAGATTAGAAACGGCCATAATTCTTTCATTTCTCAACCTTAAAAATAAATAAAAACATCTCCATAATCCGTGGGAAATGTGCTTTCATATGCTGTATCACACCCGATTCAAGTCTTCTTCAATAAAATGCTACGAGCGAACTCAGCGAAGACCATACCATCGGGGCCACAGCATTACGCAGCACGCATTCAACTCATTCCTTCGTCGTGACTTGAATGAAATAAAATATAATAAACGTTATTTTACTGGTGTTTTTCAATAGAAACAAATAAAGAGCGTGTGTAGGCTACTGTGTGCAAGTGCAACAGTGCATATACATGCATGCACTAGGCTATATTTCTTCCGTGTCGGGATGGTGATTGAGCTCTTCAAGTTCACAGCCCGTTTGGTCTTTCATAAAAAAACGTTGATATTAGCCTATAAACACTCATGGTTCTCTCATTTCTCAACCGTTTTATTAAATGTAAAAATCTCCATATTCCTTAGGAATCTTGCTTTCATTCGCTGTATGGTACATGGTTCTATCGTTATCGAATTAATTAATTACGCATGGATTGGCAATTTGCCAATATGCTGCTATCTACTCGCAATTCCATTCCGATCTGAAAGGTGGGTCTGTTCTTTTGAGGCATAAAGGTGACAGCATGCAGTGCAATAGGAATAATTAACCCAAATGTGACAAAGGCATGTCATGTCTTCTATGGTGCCAGCCTGAAGAAATGTCATACCACGACCCCCAAAGTGCGCATTCCGTATGTGACATCAGCTGACTGGTAAAGAGAATAGTACGGACATGTTGATTGGGTACGTCTCAAACACGCCTTAAACACACCCATGACTAATTCAAGGCCGTTTTGCGCACCCCGCGGGGTGTCAAAAGCGCTTCTTAACATGCCCAAAATTGCAATATGACATACTACACGCCCCCAGATCATAATACTGTAATTAGATTAGTAATATAGAAGTAAGTAACATAGAAGTCCTAAATCGACCCCATGGGCTCCTATGCCAGACCCAGTGTTAGGATGGGGGGGTGTCACCCCCTCAACCAGACCATCTAGCCCCCTCAGTCAAGACTGCCAGTTTAAAATAAAAACTTCAAGCCTTCCTCAGCGTGCTGAGAAAGTGGTCTGTGGTGTTATGTGTACCAGGAGGACCTGATAGATAGACAGACATGACAAGGACTTCAGCTGCTATCAGTAAAAATAAATAATAAGAAAAAAAGCCCCCCATACTTCTCAGGTCAGACTTTGGATGTTTTATTTGTGTTGATATTCATACATGTGTTCTATCTCTCTTCTCAGGGGTTTACAATTACCAGGTGGAAGAGGACATAAGCAAGCTGAAGCTGTGTGTGAACAGTCTGCTGCAGGAGTACAGCCTGAATGTTAACATCAAAGATGATTATGTCCACGAGTTGTGAGTTCTTGTCGCTATGGAATTTATGGATATGGCAATCCCTGCAGGCTGTGGTACATTGCAAATGTCATATTGTGTCATTTTATCCTCCAAACTGATGTAATTCCCCCCTCTCTCTTTTCTTTTTGTAATCTATAGCTGTCGCTATGGTGCTGCAGAGCCTCACACAGTCGCTGCGTTTTTGGGAGGTGGGTCTTTCAGTATTAATCTCAAATTGACTTAAGATTCTAATGTGGCTTCACCTCTTGTAGCGGCAATGCTCAGACAAATAATGTATTTTGTATCCGCTTGGTTTAGGTTCAGCTGCTCAAGAAGGAATAAAGATCATTACCCACCAGTTTGTACCCTTCAACAACACCTTCATATACAACGCCATGTCTCAGACATGCGCTACCTTAGAGCTATAGAAGAAAAACAAACTGTCGCTAACATTGCCTGCTGGAGGAAAAAGGGGGTTAGGGTTATCTGTGCAAGTAGCATAGGCTTGAAGGAAGAGTCACAGGTTGTTGTAATAAACTACATTATACACTACTCTATCATCCATCTCTGAGTGAAGATCCTAAGTTAAAAATTCAAATAGTCTGACTGTTTCATTAGCCATTCAACATTTTACCTTTGTTGTTGAACTTTCTGAATGTGTTTCAGAAATACAATGTTATTTGTATTCGTATCTTACCGTGTTCGCAATTGTGTGCTTGCGTTTGTTCAGAATTTT
The DNA here is from genome assembly GCF_964188405.1 of Protomyctophum parallelum. Lineage (NCBI taxonomy): Eukaryota > Metazoa > Chordata > Actinopteri > Myctophiformes > Myctophidae > Protomyctophum > Protomyctophum parallelum. Next base: position 53,662,417 of record NC_139699.1, read on the forward strand.
TGTATCCTTTTATTGTGCTATCACTACAACTAACTGATTTTTATTTACCTCAGATATTAGTTGTTTTGGTTTCAAGCCTGAAAAGTAAAATTTCTGACTTGCAGTATTTTGTTGTCTTCATTATACTTGTTGCTGTCGTGCAGAAACCAGCTATCCATTTTCCAACTTTTTTGCGTGCGAGTGCGTGCGAGTGTGTGTGCGTGTGACATTGAACCAATTAAAAGTGCTTCTCCATTGGATCCTCAAACTGTTGGTCAAACCACCCAACTCAACTTAAAGTGACCACTTGAGCTGGATTTGGTGATGATGATAATAAGGCAAAGTATGTCACAATGTTAGTCACCATACCAACTTTGACAAGAATTGGACATAGCTGGTTTCTGGCCGACAGCAGAGAATACGAGTTTCAGTGTACCAAATGTTTTGCTTTTAGTTTGTAGTTTGACTGCTAAGTTGAAGCCCTTTTTTGTAATTGAATGAAACCACCTCTCACGCTGGAAAACTTGTGAGTGAGGGCCCCATGCACTGCCATCGTGTTCAAATTAAAAATGAGCTGCACGAAAGGCAAAATTAAGTTTTCTAGTTTGTATTACAACAACCCATCACTTGTCTCAACAGTCAATGACCGTAAAGAATTAAATTTTGTTCTGAAATGTGATTAGTACACTTTCTACAATACACCGGAAGTCTTTGTGTTTGTTTTTAATCCTACCAATCATGGCTCATTTCCTACTACCGGGTGGCCTGCTGCTTATCTCGTGGTACAACTTAAAGTGGCGTGGGTTCAGCATACTTAACACTATATTGGTTATGTCACTGTCATTAATGTGTATACTATATTTACCTGATAACAATACATGCACCTTTTGATAAATAGTTAAAGATGTGTGTGTATACACAGAGACAAAGTTATCTTAATATCCAACACTAGAGGGCAACCTTTTCCATGTTTGTGTGTTTATGGGTTTGACATACTACACAGTTTGTATCTGATTGCTGAGTAAATAATTCCTGAATGCTGACCCTAGCATACATGCTCCTGGGATATAATATGTTGTGGGATGTCAATGAAAAGCTAGCTGTGTTGATTAGTTACCATCGAGATTTTTCTTAATGTCCCAGTCTCAGCTGCTCAGTAATGCAGAGGGATTTCATTGCTAACATATGATCAGAATTCTTATTGCAGGGTCCTTTTGTTAGAAAATGTTTGTGTACAGAGGGCTATTGTTATGTAACTGTTGGGCACTGTCATGGTTTTCATTTGTTCTGTTTTGCCTGCAGAATTTGGCTGAATGGAAATTTGCCCTCAGCAGATTTTTCCTTGTAAGAAATACACCCACCAACCAAGCCCCCCTAGCCCCTCCCGACCTGACATCTCTCTCTTCCCCTCTTTCTTTCACTTCTTCTGTCGGAGAATAAAGCAGCTATAGGTTGCCAAGAAGTACTTTGTACCATTTCCTAAATGAAGATTTCATCTACTGCCTCTTAAGATGATCATGTCTGGAATGCCAGCTTTATTAAGTAGCCTACTAGTAGAGTAGAGTACTAGAGCGTCTGCATGTACAGTTGGAAAAGGATCACACAAGACTGTTGAAAGAAAACATCTCTCAAGCTCCAGTGAAATACATGAGATAATAATGAGGTTTTGCTCAGAGGTGGTGTACAGTAGATATTAAGACCCATACCTCTGGCATTACAGATAGTCCCAGTGGCCTTGGTTTTAATTAAGCCAGAACTGTTGTCTTTCATTTTATCCGGTATCTCTCTCAGGGGTGTTTCTAGGCATAGGCAACCTAATGTAGGTGGTCGTCTAGGCCTAGGGCAGTGCATGGTTCTCAAAGGGGGGTCCTACAGGGGATCCTCACTCAGCTAAATTCGTGTGTTCATATTGTTCATTGTGTTCATATTGCAAGTGCAGATGGTGTGTGGGTCATTATGTACTTTTTGTGCATTTTGTGAATATAGCATCAAAATCAATTTAACCACTTTAACCCTATAAACAAATGCAATTTGAAAATAGCTAATCTACAAGCTCACAATGTGTCAAAGATTCTTCAGCGTCCATTATCCTCAGTAACAAAAACAGTGGAGTCCCTCCTTTAAAAAAACAGACATAACTGTTCTCAAAACTGTCAAACATAATATGTTAATGATTATATTGTTTACACAAATGTCTGTCTCTGGAACACCATACTAATCCAAGACAGAATCCATTCATTTTCTCCATATTGACAGCTGAATTGTCTGTGCTGTTTTTTCTAGACTCTACTAATTAGTATTGCTAATAACCAAATTCATGACTAACATAACATTCATATAACTGTAGTGTGCAGGTGCATGCAAGCCTGAATCCTGACTAACATAACATTCATATAACTGTAGTGTGCAGGTGCATGCAGGCCTGAATCCTGACTAACATAACATTCATAACTGTAGTATGCAGGTGCATGCAGGCCTCCTGACTAACATTCATAAATGTAGTGTGCAGGTGCATGCAGGCCTGAATCCTGACTAACAACATTGATAACTGTAGTGTGCAGGTGCATCATGCAGGCCTGAATCCAATTCCAGCTCTTTTCCAGGCAGCCATTCAGAGCTACAGTAGCATATTTGTATAATTCCTGTCTAACAGCCAATTCACCCTTTGTCAAGTCCCGCCCCTGGTTGTGCCCCTATTCGCACCTATTGGTTGCCGTTTCATGGTTGGACAAAAATCCTTTCTCTCCATTAAATACCATTGAAATAATTGTGTTTTTCAGCTGTTTCGTATTGATATTCTGTGCATTCAATTCTTGTTTTAAACTTGTCAGTAAAAATGAACATCACAGGTGCAGCATGGTGACTGGGCATATCTTGTTTTTGTTGTTTTGTTTTTAGTTTTTTCCAAAAATTATGTTTTAGCAAATTCAACATGAACAAAGTGGAACAATTAAGGCAGAAAGAGCCTGCTGGTAGTGGTTAGTCAGTTAGGGACCAATCAGAAGGCTGACAAATGGTGAATTCAACTAACTAACTTTATGCTAAATGTGTTTAATTTTGTATTTGTTTTCTTTTTCTTTTTTTGTCTTTCTAATAAAATGACATTTCCATGAACTGAGACTTCCAGCTGAGAAGCATAACATATTGTGTGCGACTAACAATAATAATATACAGCTGTGTCAACAGCACAACAAATATGCAAACACTGGCTTTAATTACCCATAGTGTAGCATTTGCTTCATATGCTCTCGACAGTGTGTAGACTATTTTAAAAGGCTTTCATTCCCTTAAGACGCCACTATTGTTGTACTGATAAGACACAACTGTAAAATAGACAAGATCGAGGCACTCTTTTGTGAAGCAACAACTTCTTTATGGCAAGGGCCTTTGTTGTTGAACTATGTGAAAGATGTGAGTTATGGTGCACTTTGTGCTGAATTAAAATACTTGATGCTTTGTCTTAAAATCATCATTTGAACCATCTGGATGATCATCTCAGACTTCATGTTGCTAGCCTGTGATGTCATATGACATATCTCATATAACTCCAAAATTGGGCAATTAAGGTATCAGCCTGATCAGAGCTTCATTAACTAAAATATCCTATTATAAATGTACCATGTTTCTGTGTGAACATGTGTACTGTATGTCTGTATAGTCCACGTAACTCGAGAACCCCAGCGACTTCAAATTCGACACACACGTTCCACACCAACACCGGGAGGCAGTGCCCGCAGCCTTGAGTCGGTCAGACACACAGTTGTCCAGAACCGCCACAAAAGGCCTCTGCCCAGGATCTGGACAGGCCCCAAATTAGCAAATTGGTCACACCTGATCACCCCTAGATCTCCATATATGGAGCTGGCCTGTTCTGACATTACAATGACGTTCTGACTCCTGCATAGACTCAATATTTGGGCATGCCTGACAAAGAAGTCCATAGGGCATAAAAGGGACACAGACATAATAACTGGGTGGGGCATTCATTTCCAACTTGCATCGTTCCAAGTAGACCCAACGGGCACCGCTCTATAGTCCTTTACTAAATGCACCACGTCTTTGTACGTGTGTATGTACGTCTGTAATCCATATAACTGGAGAACCGTTTGCCCCACCCACTTCAAATTTGACTATTTACTCATGGGGCAGTTTCGAATTGCATTATTTTACACAGAATACAATGTTTTGTGTGGTCATTGGTCATGATTCACCAGGAACCTGGATGGCTTGGTTGCAAGTTTAAAATAATTCATATTTTCAGAAATCTCTATGGGAAGAATCTATGGGTTTTCTATCTGGCACCACAAAATGACCACTTGATATGGCTATAACATGACTGCCGGCAGAACAGTCTCTCTTTAATAATGCCATTAGGACCAGAGCAACAAGATGATGCCGGGGTAGAGAACACAGGACTCACATTCTCTTCACAGAGGAAGAAACCATTACGCACGTGCTGGCATTCGCCAAGGTCTCTTGACTGATGCTTGTTTTATTTTCCTCCCCCCCTCGCCTCGCACACTGTGATTACTAAGAAGACAGAAAGAAGTGACAAATGACAAATGATGCAGCTAGGTGCGTCACTCACAAAAAAAACAAAACAAAAAAAAACACCACGTACACTTCTGTTGAGTAATCCAACCAGCATGGACAAGTATGCCTCAATATTCTTATCTGTCATGTTTTACTTTGAAAAGATATCCTTTCGATGTGCTATTATCTATCCTGTGTCGTTCTTTTATTCAAAACGCCTTTGATGTGGGAACCCTGTTTGCCAGGAAAACAGTTGATAAATCTGAACCAGTGACAACTTTATGAGTTCCTCCCCCCTCAGTGGAGGTTAGCGTGCTGCTCTGTTGAATACATACATAATAATGTAGCACGTGTGCTATCTGTGAGGCTGTGATTTATGATATGACACCACCATACAACTTAACTGCCCACACAACATGTGAATTTGTCTCACTGTAATATAACACAAGAGATTCAAATACAATCATTAGATCATTTTGTGATGATATTAAGAAACTGAAAAGACTCCCCCACCCCCCAAATTTTTTGAAAATAAATAAATAAAACATATTTAAAAAAATAAATCTTATATTAGCCTATTCATAATAATAAAAATACGTTCGCTGTTCACAATACGATTTGAACTCACAACCCTACAGTACATGCAGGAAGGAAACAGGCCTATCACTGCTGTGACGTCAAACAGTGCATTTTAGAGCTCTTTGGTGGTCTTGGTGTCCAAGAATGTCTTTTGCTACTACTTCATAATTAACAGAATCCTTGAAAGAACAAATATTGGCAGAGGGGGGGGGGGGGGGGGGGGGGGGAGAAGAAGACGATATTTCAGCCTTTCAAGGGCCTGATAATCTTCAAGATAGCCCCATTGATTAAAAGTATAGTGCAAAGTGCGAATCACTTTATAGATTACCATTGTGGACCAATGGACAAAGATTTCATGAAACAATGGTGTTTGTGCAATTTTAGTAACTTAAGCTATTGAGTGTATCTGTGTGATTTGATATAGATTTCCTCTTTAATCTCATTAAGTCCTTCAGTCCCATAAATAAATGTGATAGAATATGGAAAGCTGTCTTCCCTAAAATATTGAGGAATTGTGTTTGGGAATGCCTCTGCATTTGTTGTGTATTCAAAGCTCATAATGGTCACAGAGTCAAACATACATCAAAATGAATTATTATGGGGTGGCTGTAGCTCAGGAGGTAGAGCAGGTCGTCCAATGATCCGTGGGTCGGCGGTTCGAATCCCGGCTCCTCCTGTCTACATGTCGAAGTGTCCTTAGGCAAGACACTGAACCGTACATTCATTGCCTCCAGTGGTTGCCACCATTGGTGTGTGAATGTGGGAAGTGAGGACGCTGGCAATAAACAGTTGCTTCACCTCCCAATGTATGAATGAATGGACCATTGTAAAGCGCTTTGAGTAAGCACGTAGTGCATAGAAAAGCGCTATAAAAATGCAATCCATTATTATTAGATTACTATTAGTTGAATATACAAAAAGATTACAGACCGTTTTAATGCAAATCAATGAAATCATACATTCACATAAACATTTTATTTAAAACTGTCTCAGAACTGGGTATAGCAGTTATCTGATCATCAGAAGGTTTCCAGGCCAATCCCATGGCTCCTTCTGCCATTGTGTTGAAATGTATGTCAACAAGACACTGAACCCTTGAACTTGAAGAGCAGATAGGTGTCTTGCATTCAAACTTTCAATGGTGCTACCTTGCAGATCATTGTGTTATGGCCCCTGAAAGCCTGGAATAGGCTATGCCATTTGTTCTTTCATGGCTTCTTTTGTCAATTATATAGTTTAGTGAATGACAAAAGATATTGCAACAGTGATACTATCACTATGTGTAATAAAAGCATTTTGGTTCCAAGTGTCACCCTATATCACCCCCCTGAGTTCATCATCTCACACTGACTGAATAAAAGTTTGAGAGTTATCATGAAGAATGCTCAGCGTTTTGTTTCTGGTTCTAAGGATGTCTAGACTCTAGAAGATCACTCAGCTGGGTCTGAGGATTCCTCACTAAATTTGTCCAGTCATGCCAACGATTCTGGCAAGCTTACTTCTTAGTCTGCAATTGAGGTTGCCAAGCCATGATGTAAGGTTAAACATGCACACGCTCGACCAGAGTACCGCGTGCACACATTTTAAAATTGGTTGGCTCACGTTAAGGCTGTGATTCGACGATAAAGGTGTTGTGAGCATTTCTTGAATTCAGTGTTTTCAGAGAAGCTTGATACAACCCAAAACTGTACTCGAGTACTTGAAGCTGCCTACAGTTTCAACAGATTAAGTAAAAGTGCCGTTAAGACGCCCCGATGAGTAAATGGTGCATTTATATAGCGCCTTTATCCAAGGCGCTTTACATAGATTGTGCATTACATTCACCCATTCATACACACATTCATACACCGATTGCAGCGGAAGCCATGCAAGGTACCAACCAGCACATCGGGAGCAATTTGGGGTTCAGTGTCTTGCCCAAGGACACTTCGACATGTAGACAGGAGGAGCCGGGATTCGAACCGCCGACCCATGGATCATTGGACGACCTGCTCTACCTCTTGAGCCACAGTCGCCCCATGAGTATGATCAGTTCTTTAGTTCTACACCACTACTTTGACACCATGTTTGAGCTTCTGTGTGCGTCAGTTAACCTTCTTAACTTCAATAACAGTAATCAGTATACTTGCTCAAACTGTAGCATTGTTATGGATTATGATTTAATTTGTATACAAAGAAAACAACAATACAGGGTATAGAACACATTCTTGACACAGAGTTTATGTGGTTAACAGTTAACTCCAAGTTCAAAAGAATGAGTTTTCATTGCATTTTAAAGCAGAACTAAAATCTAAAAATAGCACTCAACCTTTAGGTTGCTGAATATGTGTTGTAACACTGTTAAGCAAGGTTAAGATGATATAGTCTGTTCCTCTATCCTATATAAGGCAGTCTAAACTAGCAACATAGGAGGTTAAGATATTAAAACTCTTTTCATGGTCTGGCACAGAACAATAACAATAGTAAGTGCTACTGTACTGGTTGGAAGTCATGGCAAGGGTTGTGCAACCTCCTCCACTTTAATGCTATAGGAGCGGTTACAGGAGCACGGGTGCATAGTTGATCACATTCTGCACTATATTTCTGCACTCATTTTGTTAAAAATAATTATAATTATAATAAAAACAAAACAGATAATAGACACCAGTGTCTATTTGCTCAGCCACTATGACGTCAAATGTTCCATTCATTGTCAATGGGTATGATGTTTGTGTAGGACAAAGTTTGTGAACATACACTAAAAGTTGGATATAGGAGGGGCTGGCGCCCCTCAAAAACTGTGATTTAACATTTGTCGTTCTTCCCCTATATGTAGTGGAAGTGAAATTGCCTTTGGCTCCACTTCTTTAGAGGCCCCTGTGTCAGTACAATTTGGGGTAGATCGGATCAGTTCATGATTTATGCAAAAAGCAATTGGCCGGATTGCAATTGAGGATATACAGTGAGGCCAGAAAAGTGAGGACGCCAATTGTGATTGGCCGAAATGTGATGATGTATGATGATGTATGATGATAAGAGCGCCCCTCACTTCACACAAGAGTGATTTTTAAGGTGCGCTAGCCCCCTCTATAAACAGCTTTTGTCCCCGCCTGTTTGCCATTGATAATGAAAGGAGAATTCCAGTCAAATGTCCGCTAAATCTTGTCCCCCCTGCCCGTCTCAATATTTGCCATTGACAATGAATGGAGAAATGACGTCAGAATTCCGCTAAATATGACGTAAATTAAACATCAAAACATTAAACGCCATTGACATTGAAGGGAAAACTTACGTCATATGTAAACGAGCAAATCGGCTAAGCAACCCACGTTGGTGGGAGCGCTTGACCAATAAGGCACCATCTTATGTAGCCTACCTTATGTAGCGCTAACATAAATCGATGTACGATGACAAGAGCGCCCCTCATTTCACACGGGTGTGATTGTTGTCCTCACTTTTGGCTTCAATGTTTGTGTTTACACAGACACCGAAAACTGGGCATAGGAGGCCCCTCAAAAACGAAGTAGTGTCGGAGTATTTTGAAGAAAACGCAAAATGGTGGAAAATGTACGGTGCTACAGTTCAAGAGTTGTGGGCCAAAATGTGAAGCAGCCTGTTATAGCGCCACGATGATGTTATAGCCTGTTATAGTGCCACGATGATGCCCATTTGAAACATTTGAGCTGGTCTTCCTTGGTCTACTGGGAGTGAGTGTCCAAAGTTTCATGGTAATCAGTGCAATGGTTGCCGAGATTAACTGGTCACACAGACACACGGATGGATACTGTAGATGGATGGACAGACGGTCGAAAACATAATCCCCGCCTCTGGGCCATTCCAGCCTGTAAAGTAAACTGAAGTCGATAGCAGTTTATCAGAATGGGCTCCACAGGAGTCCCGGGTTATTTAGAACAATGAACAGGATTAACAGAATGAACGAATGAATGAATGAATGAATGAATGAATGAATGAATGAATGAATGAATGAATGAATGAATGAATGAATGAATGAATGAATGAATGAATGAATGAACGAATGAACGAATGAACGAATGAATGAATCAATGAATGAGAATCATAACATGGCAGTATGTCCTCAACCACAAGCATCACAACACTGGCTCTTTCTTGTCAATGACGTCACATTCGATTGCACTTGACACAGCCTGGCCGAAGATAAAAAAATAAAAGAAAGACAAAAAATAAAAACATTCAGTTCACTAGCAAAGGATTGGCTGGTGTTTGCAGCTAATTCCTTTTTTACTGGCCCTGCCCATAGTGCATTGGGACATTCCCAAGCTTGTCTCACACCTGTGAATACGTTTTTTCCTTTCGGACCATACTTGTTGTATCACTTTGGTTGCATGCTTCTTTCACTTCACAATAAGTCCTGTACTTAGGCAAAAGGTGAACAACATGGGGTGGTCTGCACACAGCTATATAACAAAATACATACATACATGAATACACCTGGGACGTATCCTCAGTGATGTATCACAAGGTCATCAGGGTTTCGGGTCTCCCAACATCATACCCCTCACTCAGGTGACCCAGCCGGGGTGATCAAGTCCCGACTTACGTCAGTAGCTACCCTCAATCAGTCCCACTAGGGAAAAACCAGGGCCACACAATCCGTTCCTCCTGAACTACTCTGCCGGGCCTGCGAGGTACCATTCTGGCGCGTGGATGGACTAGGCTCTGTGGGTTGACTCCTGTCCGGGCCCCTCCTATACGTCTCACCAGGTCCACTCCTGCTCTCACCAGGTCAGGCCCAGTGCGTTGCACCAGACTCCCAGCACCAGGCACTTTATTCAGGAATGGTGGATTCTCAAGCTGCAACGGTTCCGCAGGCTCCACCTTGCCCTTGGTGGTGCCGCAGGCTCTGCTTGAGGCTTGAATGGCCCTCCTAAAGGCCTCACCGTGGGTTTGTTGGGCTTCTTCCTCACGGAAGACACAGGCTGGGGCGCCAACCCATACTGCTCCCGGGTGCCGTCTACTTTCCGGCTGCCTGCACCCGTCTCTCCGGTGGTCACCAGACTATTCCTGGTTGTCACGTAGTCTATTCCTATGAGCCATAAGCATCTGGGAGAGCCTATATTCCCAAAGCACAAATACAGTGCTAGACTAGAATGAGTGGGACAGTGTAAGTGTATACTACTGAAGGTTGGGCAGGTGTCCAGTGTATACTACTGAAGGTTGGGCAGGTGTCCAGTGTATACTACTGAAGGTTGGGCAGGTGTCCAGTGTATACTACTGAAGGTTGGGCAGGTGTCCAGTGTATACTACTGAAGGTTGGGCAGGTGTCCAGTGTATACTACTGAAGGTTGGGCATGGTGTCCAGTGTATACTACTGAAGGTTGGGCATGGTGTCCAGTGTATACTACTGAAGGTTGGGCATGGTGTCCAGTGTATACTACTGAAGGTTGGGCAGGTGTCCAGTGTATACTACTGAAGGTTGGGCAGGTGTCCAGTGTATACTACTGAAGGTTGGGCAGGTGTCCAGTGTATACTACTGAAGGTTGGGCAGGTGTCCAGATAGAATGAGTGGGACAGTGTATACTACTGAAGGTTGGGAAGGTGTAGAATGAGTGCGACAGTGTATACTACTGAAGGTTGGGCAGGTGTCCAGATAGCTTGCAAGTATTAAAACCTTCAAGGACAAAGACTGGTTGATCCAGAGAAAGGTTGGGTGAGAGTGTGCATTGTAGTAAGTTACTCACTGTTCTCTCTGTGAATGCTTTATTGTCCAGGCCAGGTATATAATATAGGCAAGGATTATAGTCCAGAAATCTTGCTCAACTCACACTGGAGGTACAATGGTATATGAAACTGTTAAAAGGCTATTTCATGTGTGTTGTGTGTGTGTTTATATTTCTGGCCATGAGAACCTTCATGTTACCCACTCATTCTCATGCGTCGTCCACCTCCTCTATTGCAACAGTACCAAGGCTTCAGCCTCCCGCCCCCGCTCGCAACAGCTTTATCTCCCGTCAGGGGAGGCTGGACAATGGATGAGTGTGTGTGTGTGTGTGTGTGTGTGTGTGTGTGTGTGTGTGTGTGTGTGTGTGTGTGTGTGTGTGTGTGTGTGTGTCGGGGGGGGGGGGGGGGGGGGGGTGCGTTTGTGTGGCGGGATTGTTAATGCTAAAATCAATCACTGCATCAGAAACACTGACTCGACAGAAGGGCCACATTGCCAGCGATTATGTTTTTATTCTCTCACTGTGGTGGCTTCTGAGAGGGTGATGAAGGGAGTTGGGGGAGGGGAATGAGGGAGGAGAGGACAGCAAGAGCAAAGCAAAAGAAATGGGGGGTGCAACAGTGCAAGGCAAGCGCTATTAATGCATTCATGCAAAAAGTGTGTGAGGGAATATATATGTATGTATATACTATAATTGAAATAGGACATAATTTGTTAATTCATAATATAATTTTATCTTTGGTCCCAAGAGTCCCTTTATAGAACTTTCACTCAAAATTACAATATTTCTATTTAAAATGTGGAGAGAAAGTCCAAAAGAGGAATACTCGAAAAGTAGTCCAGTAAATGTAGCCTATATATACTTAGTTACTGTCCACCACTGGTCACATGGCACAGATGATGTATCCCCCTTGTCCCAATCTGAAACTGGATAGAACACTCCCCTCCTGTGAGGCTGTGTGCTTTGTAAACAAAACATGAAGAGAAGGAGTGAGAGGGTAGAGCTGTTGGAGGCAGAGAGAAAGTTGAAAGCATACACTTCATACTTCGTCATACCAACATTTTGCTCTGTGAGAATAACAGGTTTATGAGTGTAAAACGTGACACGACGGGGGGGGGGGGTGGTTGGAGCATGATGCCTTAAGTTCTGATGGCTCACGATTATTAGTTTGAGATATTTACCTGGCTACGGTCCAGCCGGCTCAGCCCCTCTTCATGGGGCCCGAGAGGAGCTGAGCTGAATTAAAACAGGCCCTGCTGGAGCAGAGCACAGCGGAGAGCTCAGTGTGTTTACTGTGAGACTGCAGGAGACCTGCATACTTTAACCCTCGCAGGGTTCTGCTGAGAGGCTCCAAATTCTTCCCACTACCAGATGGAGCTGAAGGCGGTTGTAGTGCAGTGTGAACACTACAAGTAGAAGCACGGAGGAAATAAAAACCTACGGCTCAGCTCAGGCATGGTATGGTGTGGCTCAGGAGATGAGAAGGACCAGGCATGGTATGGTATGGTGTGGCTCAGGAGATGAGAAGGACCAGGCATGGTATGGTGTGGCTCAGGAGATGAGAAGGACCAGGCATGGTATGGTGTGGTGTGGCTCAGGAGATGAGAAGGACCAGGCATGGTATGGTGTGGCTCAGGAGATGAGAAGGACCAGGCATGGTATGGTGTGGCTCAGGAGATGAGAAGGACCAGGCATGGTATGGTGTGGTATGGCTCAGGAGATGATTAGGACCAGGCATGACTAACTTCGTATGGTGTGGCTCAGGAGATGAGAGGACAGACATGATTAGGGTTGTGTGAGGGTCGCAATTATCATCATACATCATCATACATTATCTCAGTGCCCAGCCACTGCAGCCAGCCTCATCTTTCTGACTGCAGTGCCCAGCCAGCCTCATCTTTCTGACTGCAGTGCCCAGCCAGCCTCATCTTTCTGACTGCAGTGCCCAGCCACTGCAGCCAGCCTCATCTTTCTGACTGCAGTGCCAAGCCAGCCTCATCTTTCTGACTGCAGTGTCCAGCCAGCCTCATCTTTCTCACTGCAGTGCCCAGCCAGCCTCATCTTTCTGACTGCAGTGCCAAGCCAGCCTCATCTTTCTGACTGCAGTGTCCAGCCAGCCTCATCTTTGTCACTGCAGTGTCCAGCCAGCCTCATCTTTCTCACTGCAGTGCCCAGCCACTGCAGCCAGCCTCATCTTTCTCACTGCAGTGCCCAGTCACTGCAGCCAGCCTCATCTTTCTCACTGCAGTGCCCAGCCAGCCTCATCTTTCTTACTGCAGTGCCCAGTCACTGCAGCCAGCCTCATCTTTCTCTCTGGCCCTATAGAGGTCCACATTTCCGATGTGGTCGTCCCATGTGATACCATGTGCCATTTGGGCATATATTATATAGTTATATAGTTATGTCATATGTGTATGTTGTTTTGTAATCTTTTTTGTCTGCTTGCCTGTCGACCAGCTCACCAGACTGTCTATAGATCTCTCCACTACTTGATATTTTTAATTGTGTATATACTTTCACCATCCATCCATCCATCCATCTGGAGTTCCATTAGCCGCAAGGCCTTTAACGAGCCTCTCAACCAGCCTCTCCAGATGGGATCACAGTCCTCTGTCTATAGGTCTCCGCAAGATCTGAGTGTCAGATTACACCCTGCGCGCACGCACGTGCACACACACACACACACACACACACACACACACGCACACACACACACACACACACACACACACACACACACAGTATACTGTATGCCCAAAGTGTGCGCTACCACATACACAGAGAGAGAGAGAGAGAGAGAGAGAGAGAGAGAGAGAGAGAGAGAGAGAGAGATACAGTATATATACAGTATGTGTATAGTGCACACACCCTATCTGTAGTAGTCCCTTTCTCTTGGCACATGTGAATGTCACATGACTGAAACAATTAGAACAAAGGTGAATGTCGAACAGATGGTTCCGAGGTTTATCAATATCACCTCCTATACTTCTCCAAAGTAATGGCCCAGAATGTAATGCAATAAAAGCTGTTTAATTATTTATTGTTTTCTTTAATACTTAATTCTTTATTACTCCTTTATTTTAACCTTCATTTTCAATACTGTCAAGTTATGTTGAAACATTGGCATGACAGTACAGACAGCCGGTGTGTGATTCAGCGTGATCATTGTTATATCGTTAATATTTGGTGATAAACCATGTGTAAACAGGAATGTTTTTGTTATGTCAGCTGTGTGCGTGCGTGCGTGCGCACGTGTGCGTGTGTGTGTGTGTGTGTTTACGTGTCTAAGATGCATACATGCGTGTGTGTATGCGTGTTTCTGCCTTAGGGTATCATAGCAGGAGCACATTCTCCAGGTGCCATTCTTATCTCTGACACTGTTCACCGGCCTTCTCTTCATCTGCCATCGCTAAGATCTCTCGGCGACAGGCAGCCTGGAATTCCATTTGAAAAAAAACCATGGGTTGTGTGTGTGTGTGTGTGTGTGTGTGTGTGTGTGTGTGTGCGTGCGTGCGCGCACGTGCGCGTGTGTGTGCATGCGTGTCTGTCTGTGTGGGTGTGTGTGCGTGGGTGTGTTTGACTGTGTGTTTTGAACTTCTGCCAGGCATAGACCCGTCACAGTGAAACACAAGTTCATCTGTACGTGTCCTCAAATATGCAGCAGCACTTGTCAGGCAGACAAATAATTTACCTGTCTCTCCTTCACAGAGAACCAGCAGGCCGCCATTATTTTCCACAAAGGTTGTGTGCGTGTGTGCATGTGCATGTGTGCGCGTGTGCACGTGCGCGAGTGTGTGTGTGTGTGTGTGTGTGGTTAGTTACAGCACTGAGGCACATACACACATGGCTCCCCTTTAGATGTAAAGCCTTTCACCCTCCTTCATCTGTGGAAATTGAAGAGGGGCCCCTATAGGTGAGAGAGAAGCACTGACTAAACGAACGGTTTGGAATTTCTGGAGCTGCTAATCCAAGTCGGACTTCTTCAGCCATAAACTGCTAGTTGTAAAAACGTTGTGCAACATTTTACAACCAAATCCAGAAACTCTCCCTGAGGCCCTGACACACATCTTCACCCATTTCTCCACGCTCAGAGTTACTGTAAGGTAACACTGAGGGTTTTACTGAGCAGTGACAGTCTCTCTTCTCATTTTTCACACAAAACCTTGAATTAGCAACACCTGTTTGTGCAAGGCCACAGCATTCAAAACACGACGGGAGAGAGAACTATGTGAGTTATGTGAACAGGGGCATGCATGGAAAACTGGAATTTGTGGTATGTCCAGGATTTGAAACTCTGACATGTCAGAGTTTGTTTCTTCTACGGTTTCTCGTATACAACAATAGCTTGTATAACAAACACTTCATCACCGTGTGTGTGTGTGTGTGTGTGTGTGTGTGTGTGTGTGTGTGTGTGTGTGTGTGTGTGTGTGTGTGTGCGTGTGTGCGCGTGTGCGTGTGTGTGTGTGTGCGTGTGTGTTTGTGTGTGTGTGTGTGTGTGTGTGTGTGTGTGTGTGTGTGTGTGCGTGTGTCTGTGTGTGTGTCACACGTGCAATGTGCTCCACAGGACAGTGTTGATGAACAGGAGATGGCCACGGTGAATTCCACAGATAAGTGGCATGGTACCCTCTGCTGCTTAGGGTGAAAAAGGGCACAGGACCCCAGAGGTGGCCGCACACATGCACAAAATTACACACAACTCTTAGACACATATATATAGTCTCTGTTGGTGCAGAATCCTCATATCTCCATATTCCAGAAGTTGTGGGTGTCTGTGGGTTTTATAAATTTGGAACCAAAGAATTATTAACAAGAGCTTGTGACTAAATAATAACTTAATTGGAACCATTGTAGTCACTCGAGCCAGACTGTTGACTCACACAATTTAAAAACTCTTCCGTCATACAGTCATACAGTCATAGTCATACAGTCTGTGAACGGAAGTGATGAAAATGATACTGGTGTAAAATGGATGCCCGCCTTCCCCGTTTCCATTTCATCTTTGCAGTTGTCCCAAATTAGTCTCAAATGTCAATCAAATGAATTGATGCATAGTGCATACAGCTTGCTGCTAGCGGAAAAGATTATATATATATTTTTTTAAGATATTTCTTTGCGGCTTACGCCTTTTATTGATTTTTGAAGGGACAGACAGTAGGCTGACAGGAAACGGGAGAGAGATGGGGGGATGACATGCAGTAAAGGCCGTGTCGGGTCCGGGAGTCGAACCCGCGGCACACTGCGACTGGATTACCAGTCCGGTGCCCAGACCGTTACGCTACGGCCTGGGCCGGAAAAGATTATTCTAAACGTTATTTTGCTGTCTAGCTTGAGACTACACAAGGTTTCCACCCTATAGCGACAACATGTTGCCCTAATACAGCTCCTAATAGTTAGGATGGGTTAAATGCAGGGGACACATTCCAGCTATATGCACGCTTCATGGCCAATACCCCGACAACAACATGGACCACAGCTGCACACATGCACAACAACATTACTCACACAAATAGTAGAAGATTAGATCAGGGTATACATTACTGTGTGAGTGAGTGAGTGAGTGAGTGAGTGAGTGAGTGAGTGAGTGAGTGAGTGAGTGAGCTATGAGTGAGTGTCAAATAACTGGAGAAAGCAAACAGTCATAGAATAAGCAGCTTTTCACCAATTTATGCTTCCAAGATTGGTGATTTATTTGTAATAAACTGGTGCACCCAAGAGCAAGGTCAAAATCGTGCATAACTTGAGCCACATGTACACAGACAGACTTGCATGCACACACATGCTCACACGCATGCACACACACACACACACACACACACACACACACACACACACACACACACACACACACACACACACACACACACACACACACACACACACACACACGCCACAAAATGGGGTAGCCTAAATCAGATGCTGAGGAGGCCCTAGCTGTGGTGTCACATCAGAGCATTCTTCAGATTCTTGCCTGTAATTACACTGGCAGGTCTGATTCAGCCCTCATGTCTGTTTTCCCCACAAACAGGAAGGACGGTGTTGATCTCCATGTGATCAGTATCTGTCTGCCGTAAGAAGAAGAAACGTGTGAAAACAGTGAAAAGACTGCGTCGGCATAGAGAAAGCATTGGACATCACACAGAAGAAACAGAGGTGCGTTTACTGCCCTGTGTGCGGCCACTTAAAACACACAGCACTTTAGCACAGCCATAACCACTGTGCACGTGCACGTCAGTGGTGTACAAAGTACTCAACCCCAGTACTTGAGTACAGACACTCCAGACACTCCTGGTCAAACATTACAAGTGCAGGTTGCTCAGTCAAATTTGTATTCAAAAGTATAAATTACAAAGTAGGCCTATACATTTGTTCCAGAATATATTTCATATGTACTTTTTTTCCCTTCCTAGAAATTGAGTTGAGTCAAAAGTACAATATTTGTCTTGAAAAGTACAGTGCCTCAAATGAAAGAATCTTGAAATACAAATACTCAAGTAAAGTACAGATACTCAATGTATACTGTATATACTGTACTTTGTTATTGTCCACCACGCACATACACGGCACGCATGGTTGTCCATTACAGACACGAGTATACAAGTTCAGCATGCTCTGCATGTGTCAGCAGGCTGGGAGATGCTCTGTGTTGCTTATAAACCACAGAGAGCCATAACACAGCAGCACGCCTGACAGGGTGGGGGAGGGGACGTCCTGGAAGAAGTACTCTGATTATTATTTGTTGCCAGGTGCTTCAAAAGCGCCTGGACTACATTTGATACTTCTCTACTAGTGACCGTAGCGACCTTAGTGGACACTTTTTCATGAGTGGCTGCCTCTAGGCTGCCTCTAAGCCAATGGGAGACTTACCCATGAAACCGATAGTCTGAACAGGATGAAAAACCAAACCCTGTTTTGTATTAATAATCGAGTAAAAATAAATAGTACAATATTTACGATGTATAGTGGAGAAGAAATATAAGGTATATTTTCTTTATATACTATATATATATATATATATATATATATATTCTTTTTTCCACAATACGGTATTTAATAAAAAAAATGGAAATACTCAATAGGTATCTCATGAGTAAATGTACTTACCATATTTACTCTCTGCCACTGGGGCGGGGCTGGGGAACAGAAGGAAGGTGGGGGTGTGGGCGAGCAGGGCAACCTCAACAGGGGACCAGTCAAATATGTGGAGTCATGTCCTCCCATTAGACAGCAGGGGGCGTGCGCTGTAATCTGACACCAAGAGATGGTTTCACTTGCATCTCTGGAGAGAGGCTGAGGCCTGGCAGTCAGAGCATTAGAGAAGATGTCTGTGGCTAGGATAATACTATCAAGACACGCACACACACGCACACACATGCACAAACATGCATGTACACGTACAGGCAAGCAAATGCCGCACACAATCACTGGCAAGTACATTGACAATAATAAACAGCAGACATTTTGTGATGCAACAGTAGTATCCTTATAGCTGCAGCCTCCGGCTCGCCCTTTCTCTACCGTGCACGCACACACGCACACACACACACACACACACACACACACACACACACACACACACACACACACACACACACACACACACACACACACACACACACCCTCACACACACACACACACACACACACACACACACACACACACACACACACACCTCTGCCTCCCATCCCTGTCTTTTTCTACCCCCACTCTGTCTCTAAGCCAGCCCCTCCTCTCTGTACCCTCGCTCATGCAGGCGCCCTTTGAAGCAAAACACAGGACGTCTCCTTTCAGCAGAGCTCTCCATGTTCTGTGGCAGGCTGACTGTGCTCACTGGAATGCCGCTCCCTAGGTTTTATTACAATAAGATGCTAAGGCTAACTAGCAATAAGCTTATTCCAGGGTGATTTTGGATTGAATATTGCACGTGCACACACATACACCCGCACACGTGCGTACACGCTCGCGCACTAATGTTATCATGCTCCTTAAGCCCCCTTGTTAAGTCAATACAGTGGGGGTCAAGAGAAAGTCAGGCGGCTTGTCCTGTAGTCATATACCAAGTTTACGGAGGATAACTTAATGTTATTGTTTGGAAAGAAACTTATTGGGTGTCTGACCTTGAGATGAACCTTCTTAGGAGGTACACAACTCTCCCCTGGCCATCAGCTGAGCGGACCAGTTCACTGAGCAGAGCCCGGGAACCGGGCCCTTTGGCTCTGGATGATTCCTAGAGACAATGACAGCTGACCGCCGTCTCTTGAAACCTATATCAGAGATTGAGAGCCTTGGATCTGGGTCTGAGTCACTCTGCTAGTTCTACCTGTTGACAAAGTCACTGGGCCGGTTTGTCAGACAAGGGGAGTAAGGGGCCAGCTCTCCTCTTGTCTGACACTTGTTTATACTTGCCCCTTACCACATTCTCTCTCTTCTCCTTCATACGTTCATTCTCTCTCAGTCCTTTCTGGCGTCCATCCAGTCAGTCATTGCTTTGTCTTTTTAAAGTCTTTAAACTGTATCAAACTGTCAAGGCTTCAGTGTCTTGTTCAACGATGCAAGGTACCAAACACATGTCAAGGCTTCAGTGTCTAGCTCATGGACTTTGACACACAGCCAGGAGGAGCTGGGGATCGAAACGGGAATCTCCACTGAGCCACTGTTATTGTCTCCACCAGGCCGAAGGCATGGGGAGTGTTTTGCACTCTGTCCGTGTGTCCTTGTGTGTGTGTGTGTGTGTGTGTGTGTGTGTGTGTGTGTGTGTGTGTGTGTGTGTGTGTGTGTGTGTGTGTGTGTGTGTGTCCGTCTGTGGACAGCTAATCTCTGGCACCGTTGGCTTGATCGCAGCCAAACTCTGCGCACACACTCCCTGGATACCAGAGCTGAACCGCAGCTCCAATTTCTTCACATGGGCCTGTTATAGTGCCAGGAGGCCGATTGTTGCAAAACACATTTTTTGATGGTACAGATTTTGTCCAAACATCACACAAATTGGTACACAGTCTCTCTATAGCCATCAAATGAAACGGGTTTGATTTGATTTGATTTGATTTATTTAGAAAAGCAATCATAATACAGCATTATAATCAGCGATCCAAGGATTACACAGTAAAGTCCAAAGACTTATTTCCACTGGGGTCCTCTCACACTGAACAGAACAATACTTTAAAATACATCACAAATACATAACAGTACATATACATTACATGCACAACACAACAAGTACGTCCCTATCCATCCCTCTAAGATGACCCTTTATAGGGGAACCTTTTCCAGTAGCCATTTCTTTGTCTTCTGTTTAAATGTCCTCAAATTGGAGGTCAGTTTAACACTGGATTCCAGGCTATTCCACTGTGTGGCTCCTATATAAATGAATGAGCCTTTGCCCACTTTACTTTTAAAAGCAGGGAGCACCACATCTGCAATACTAGCTCTGGTGAAATGGTTGTGTACCTCGTTTACCTGCCTGAAACATGTTCTTAAAACTTCTGGGACCTCTCCGTATTTAATTTTATGGACCATGTTTAGTCTAGCCATTGTAACCTTTGATTCAACCGGGAGCCAGTTCAGCTCTCTGAACTGGTTCCTTCCTATATGGGTTCTGGGTTCCATCCCTAGTATAACCCTGATCAGTCTATTTTGAGCTGACTGTAGCTTTGTTTTAAAAGACTTAATCAAGCCCTCGAACCACGATGTACACGCAAAATCAAAGTGGCACAGGATAAGGGAGTTTGCTACCACTAATTTTGTCTCCCTATCCATGTATCTTGCTGTTCGAGCTAGAAACTTAGTCAGTCCGGAGACCTTGTTTAGCACCTTGCTGGCCATATTTCGGCCGTCTAAGTTACCCTCTAAAATACAACCCAAGTATTTCACTGATGATTTTGCTGCTATGTATTCCGAATTTATTTTGATCTTGAAGTCTGTGCTTCTTCCTAATTTGATTTTCGAGCCAAACAGAATTGATTCTGTCTTCCCGGAGTGTAAAGATAACTTATTATCTATAAGCCAGGAACTAACATTGGCTACTTCCTCAGTCAGGGAGCTTTCTAATGTGGTTTGATCCTTGTGGGACATTAGCAGTGCAGAATCATCAGCGTACAGGAACAAATCACAGTTACAAGCATCTGTCATATCATTCACGTACACTGAAAATAGGGCTGGACCTAGAATGCTTCCTTGTGGAACTCCACATTCCATGGTGTTTGGGTCAGATAAAATGCCATTCACCTCTACCCTTTGTTCGCGCCCCGTCAGATATGATTTGAACCATTTACAGGTTGCCCTGTCCGCCCCCAGAGCCTCAAGCTTGCTCAGTAACCTACAGTGGTTCACTGTGTCGAATGCTCGCCGTAAATCCAGCAGCACCATTCCACAAAGTTTTCCATTGTCAACTTCTTTCCTAATTTGTTCTGTTAAATATAATAAACATGTATCGGTTGAGTACGATTTTCTAAAGCCAGATTGGAGTTTATACATTAGGTTATTCCTATTTAGGTATTCATTTAGTTGCTCATTAATCATCTTCTCGAAGATTTTTGATACCGAGCTCAAAATTGACACCGGTCGGTAGTTACCGGGGTCATTTTTGGCTCCTTTTTTATACAGGGGGAGTATTTTAGCCTTTTTTAGATCTTGTGGGAAGACACCCTGTTCTATGGATAGGTTGAAGATGTAAGTGATATATGGAGCAGGTGGGTGAAGGTGGGTCTTTCAGATCAATTTAGTATACTCAATCCTGATTGGCTATAAGATTTTGCATTTCATTCATAAATTGTGGGATGCCAATATAATGCAGAGTAATCACTTAATTATACCTATAAGTTTCAGCACAAATGCCATAAAGAAAAGTTATGTTTGTCACTGATGAACATCAGTACTAAGAGTGTGTGAGTGATGGTGTAGACCAGAGTGGTCGGATTCTCAACACAGAGATCCCATGTTCTCCTCCTTTTAACGCTGTTTCAACTTCATTAACCGAAGGCTAACATACAATAGATCACTTCGAAATTACCAAGAGTCTGATAATCAGACTCTCAGTACAGAGATTCCATGTTCAAGTCCCATTCCTCCTATAGTTCAATGCTGGAGTGTTTCAACTTTACTGACTGAAAGCTTGTCTGTCCTGATGAAGGTCTAATCGACCGAAACATCGACCTAATAAAGAGCAACATTTTGGCAAGTGTCTGACAGTGTGCGGGACCGTTTCTTTGTTTTTCAAAGATACCCTTTTTTAAGCTCTATTGCCCTACGCACCTGTCACTAGCCTTCTGAGGTGTGCAATCGCCATCGGCAAAACTAACTGAAAGACTTTCCTTGAGAGTGTCTGAGTGATGTGGTCTAATGACCAGACTCTCTGTACAGAGATTCCATGTTTAAGTTCCATGAACAGTTTATCGAGTTTTTCAACTTCACAAACGTTTTTTTAACAAAATAATTTACCCCTCCCTGCCACTATTCAGAGAACGCCGAATCACATGGTGTAGGTCTAGAATTTTTCCGACCTTTAGAAAGTGG
The DNA here is from genome assembly GCF_964188405.1 of Protomyctophum parallelum. Taxonomy (NCBI): domain Eukaryota; kingdom Metazoa; phylum Chordata; class Actinopteri; order Myctophiformes; family Myctophidae; genus Protomyctophum; species Protomyctophum parallelum. The sequence continues at coordinate 53,684,695 of NC_139699.1, forward strand.
TTAAATAGTATGTAGCCTACTATGTCGAAAAACGACATAGACTATGGGTGCGTTCGGAAATGCGCACCGGGAATGTGGCCAGTTTGTTGAGTGTGGTGGGCGGTGACGTCACAGAGTGCGTTCAGTGTGCCTTATTTACGAACGACCACAGCTGTGACGAATTCACACCGGACAACCCCAGCTTCAGGGTAGGGTCGCTCAGTGCGGGCACTCGGCACACCCGGTGCGCAGCACACTAGATTTTCGAACGACAACGCACCGAGTGCACTAAATAAACGAACAACAAGAGAGCACACCAGTGCGTTCAGGGCGCATTTCCGAACGCACCCTTTATGTCGTCAAAAAGCATGATTTTAATAATTTTTTTATCGTCGAAAACCATGAAAACCGACATACTACGTCAAAAAATAACATACTATACTATGTTGTGAAAAGCATGATTTTCATTATTATCTTTTCTTTACCTCTTCCCTCCACTATTCGGAGCACACCGAATCGAATGGTGTAAGTGTAGGACCTTTAGAAAGTGGTTAAAGTCAAGTGTTGAAATATTTCATAAAAAGAGAAGGATCCGGGCACACAAAGTTAAAAAATGAGGAATGCCTTTATTGAATTAAAAGGCAACTGCCAACATGTTTCGACCTAACAGGTCTTCATCAGGGCAAGAATGAAGGACAACATCAAACATACTCATTATATAGCAACAGGACACACAGCTTTGCAATGACATAATTGGCAGTGTCAGAGGCACAGTGCCCATTGGTTAATACAGCCGTAACTAGACAAAGTGCCAATCGGCACAGGTCTCCACCAGGGCAGGTCAGGTTGTGGCCTCATGGTGGCGCTATAACAGGCTGTTGAGGAAGATTTGGGCCGGAGGTTCGTGTTGGAGGGATGCAGGTACAATGTTTTTCCATGTGTGCATACATAAGTTGTATACAGATCGATGCAGTTATAGCTAAAAACAGGAATTGGCCTGTTATAGCGCCACCGTGAGGCTGATTTTGAGGAAAAAATTGTGGCATGTCGTCCTCGGCCTAGTGAAAATGTGCGTGTATAATTTAACGGAAATTGCACACTGTGTTTGTGATTTGTGGCCTTTTTTCTAAATGGACGAATCGTGTGAGCTTTGGAAGCCAAACTTAGCCAATCAGGATGGAAGATGGGAAATGGTGCCGCTCCGTGTTGATCACATGACTATGGAGATAGTGTATACCGATTTGCGTGAAATTTGGATAAAATCTGAAGGAGTAATAATAGAAAATGTGTTTTACATATGTCGGCCTCCTGGTGGCGCTATAAAGAGCAGATGTGAAAATTTCCAGGCAAAGGTTTTTCCTTGGCCTCTAGGGAGTTGGCATACAAAGTTATCCACAGATCCGTGCAGTTAGAGGTAAAAACACTTTTCGGCCAGTTATAGCGCCACCTTGAGTCTGAGTTGAAATTGTTCATGTGGCATTTCGTCCTCGGCCTAGTGGGAATGTGGGTGCACAATTTCACGGAAATCACGCGATGTGTTCATGATTTGCAGCATTTTGTTTGAAACTGAGCACTCCTGTGAACTTTGGAAGCCAATCTTAACCAATCAGGATGGAGTCTGAGAAATCTGAAAGACCAGTTTCGTTGAATAGCTCTAGAGAGACTGTGTACCAATTTGCGTGATGTTTGGACAAAATCTGTAGGTGTACTGTGCAAAAACTTGTTTTGCACAAAGCAGCCTCCTGGTGGCGCTATAACAGGCCGTTCTGGAAAGTTTGGGGCAGAGGTTCATCGTTGGCATCCAGGGAGTGTGTGTGCAAAATGTGGCATCGACCAGGTTAACGGTGGCCGAGATTAGCTGCTCACGGACACACGGACGGACGGACGGACACACGGACGGACACACACGGACGGACACACGGAGTGCAAAACATACTCTCCCCACATGCCTTCGGCCTGGTGGAGACAATAACATGGACATGCCATTGCCAGGTCTTAATGAAGATATTGATTTTATGTGTTTTCTTTAGTTTTTTCGTTTTCCACTTTGTTTACTGTTTATTATTATGGTTTTTTAATGATCTAATAAAAAGTGTTCTTTTCCCTTTGTTGAATATTTTGGTGCTTGGCTTTTTGCTTATATATTCCTCTGGCTGTCACACACATGTGTGGCGTCATCTGTTGATTGAGTGCCTAATGGCATGTCCATGTTATTACGGCTGTTAACCAATGGGCACTCACGTGCCTCTGACACTGCCAATTATGTCATTGCAAAGCTGTGTGTCCTGTTGCTATATAATGAGTATGTTTGATATCTTCATTCTTGCCCTGATGAAGACCTGTTAGGTCGAATTGAACATGTTGGCAGTTGCCTTTTAATTCAATAAAGGCGTTCCTCATTGTTTTACTTTGTGTGCCCGGATCCTTCTCTTTTTATCATGTATTGATCCCGTTTTTTGATCCGTGTGAGCACCTTTTTATCATTATCACATCCTGCTACCTCCATTGAGCACCTGGTTAGTTCCTCTTTTTTCTCTGTTGAAATATTTCGTTTTGGAAAATGACATACTATAGTATGTTGTCGAAAAGTATGATTTTATTTTTTTACAGTTAATTACTTCTCAGGAAACAGACCATCACTCAGACACTCATGCAAGGTCTCTTGGTAATTTTGAAGAGATATTTTGTATGTTAGCCTTCAGTTAGTAAAGTTGAAACACTCCAGCAGTAACCTATAGATTAGAAGGACTGGGATTTGAACATGGAATCTATATGTTGAGCGTCTGGTCATTAGACTCTAGTTGCGAACGCAATGAGCACTAACTATGAGACCATGCAGATCATGTCTGTCTGTGTGTGTGTGTGTGTGTGTGTGTGTGTGTGTGTGTGTGTGTGTCTGTCTGTCTGTCCCGCTGTAACACCACCCGCCCGCCACCAGAGGGCGCAGCTGTAGCACAAACACACACACACACACACACACACACACACACAAACAACCACACACACACACACACACACACACACACACACACACACACTGCAATTTACGAGCTGCGTTCGCTTCCCGCGTTTGCGCGTCTTACTTGTGATTCAGACACTCAGCAAATGTCTCTTGGTAATTTTGTATGTTAGCCTTAATAAGGTTGAAACACTAAAGTCGGTGTGTTAAGTTGAAACTGCGATTATTATGGATGTGTCCGATGACGTCAAAGTTTGTAGGATTGGTCCGTTTGGACAAAATGCCTCAAATCATGAACGCAGCGTGTGATTTATATGGCATTTCGCACCCACATTTCCACTATAGGCCAGGGAAGAAATCCCACCTTTTCAGCATTGGCCTCTTATAGCGTCACCAGCAGGTCCATTTTTGCAAAGGTCATTTTCTTTTGAATAAAATGCCTCAAATCATGAATGCAGTGTCCAATTGCCGTGAAAGGCGTAACACGAAATGCCACACTTTTCACATTGGCCTATTATAGCACCACCGGGAGGCCACAATAACCTACCTGCCCTGGCGGAGACCTGTGCTCCGAAGAGGACTTTTTCTAGTTGTTGTTTTCACCATGGGGAGCTTAATTATCTGCCAAGAAGCCTGTTAAATATGAGATGTGGTCATGGCCATGTCCACAACCACATTAAAATGCTTAACAGCCAACCTGTCTGTCCCCATCAGTGTAAAACAGGGAGACAGCAGTTGATGATAATCTGGCCCTCTTCTCTAGCCTCTCTCGTTGTCCTCTCTCATCCATTCATCTCACCCCACCCCGGGCAAACTGTCTCCTGCTAGGACCCAGCTGCTAAGGTCTGCAGACGTTCTCATCCACAAGGCTAATCTAACCACGGACGTATTTGATGGGGTGGACACGGGGGGCTGCGGACCGGCAGGGCCAGTATTTGGACCGCACAAGGGCCGAGAACGAAAAGGAAAGAAAAGGCAGGAACTATACTATAGTGCCTGCCTTTTCTTGTGTGCCTGGTCCTATAGTGACTATAGGACCAGGCGGCCGCTCGCTGCCGCTGACACACCAGGTCCAGGCAACACTGTTTTACTCCAGTATTGACAAGAATTACCAACATAAACAAACCTACTACAGCAAAATAGGCCTACTGCAAAATACATTTAAAGTTGGCTAATAATATTAAATAATAATACATGTATATTTACACATATCATAATCATAATAATTAGCATAAAACTAAAAGAATCGAATGGCCTCATACACGTCCATTTGGTTACATTTGTAAGTTTCTAATTTAGCTGTGTAAAGACAAAATGAAGGAAAGTATTGGAGGAATCTTTCATATAAAAGGATGGCCTGGGGTTATATCAGCTGGCTTGCAGTTTTCTTTTTTTCAAGTAATAGGTGGGGATCTCTATCCGAGTGGCTGCCAATCCCTGTGTGGTGGACATATGGCAATACAGGGGGCCAGGGGCGATGTGGGGGTAGAGGAAATGCAGTGTGTGTGTGTGTGTGTGTGTGTGTGTGTGTGTATGTGACTGTTTGTGTGTCTGTGTGTGTGTGTGTGTGTGTGTGTGTGTGTGTGTGTGTGTGTGTGTGCGTGCGTGCGTTCTGTATTCTGTAATTGAGTTAAAGGATTTAAATGGGGCACACAGAGTGTCAGTTACAGAAGTTGGTCCCAGACATAAAGAAAAGTCATTCCCTGTGCATTCATATGAAGGAGGGGGACATCCTAGTTCCTAGTTCTTGAAAGAAAACAATGTCTCCCTCCCCCTCCCCCACAAACTTTCCCTGTCAACCCTTTTGTCTAGCTTCCTTTTAGCGTCAGTTTCTTTCCGTTTTTACGCGTATGCATGCAGCTATTCAATTCAATTCAAAGGGTTTTATTGGCAAGAGAAAACATACGTTTACATTGCCAAAGCAACAATTGGAACAATACAATCAAAGAAATATATACAGTATGTAGCCTACAATTGAAAGTAAGAATTAACAGATCAATTTGTACCAAGGTCACTTGATGCATACAGTATAAGTGCAGACACACTCACAATGATTAGTAGTAGGTGGTGTTCCATTTGATATGCATGCACGCGTACGCACGCACGCACACACGTGTGTGCACACACACACACACACACACACACACACACACACACACACACACACACACACACACACACACACACACTACTATACGGAAAATATGTATTCAAGTACTGTATTCAATTCGAGGTAATATTTCACTTAATTAAGTACTTTATAGCTGAGTATGTGTGTTGCACCCATGAAAAATGAAAATATCAAAATATGTATTTTCAAAAAGCAGTGAAAATAGCAGCCATATATTAAGCTCACAACACGTCACAATGCAACACGTATGAGCTTGTAGATCTATTTTAGCTATTCTTTGTAAGACGAAGTAAGGCTTAAGTGATTAAATAGTTGTGTGTATATTTGCGTCAAATTGTGTGTGTGTGTGTGTGTGTGTGTGTGTGTGTGTGTGTGTGTGTGTGTGTGTGTGTGTGTGTGTGTGCGTGTGCGTGTGCGTGCGTGCATACATGTGGTATTCCAACACATGGCTGTCTGTCCACTGTGTCCAGGCAGTGTGACAGCATTCCATTTTTCTGGCTGTTGCCTGTCCTGCAAACAGAATGTCATGTGCAAAATAACATGTTTACATGCACAACAGCAGTGGGCTACATGAGACAATATCAATTATATCATTAATGTGCAACGTGTATGTGCTGGTCATTAATGTGAGGAAATCGCATTGCTCTAACTTGGTATGTTCACTATGGAGCTCTGTGGCCGAATAAGAGCACCAGTGTCACACATTTACAGATAACCATTGTTTTTAAAGGGGGGGAAATGTATTCACTGTTTTGCAGCGATGGTAAAAACATGTAATCTTCTAAAAATCCAGAAATTGCTAATTGTCTTATTAAAGAATAAACTGTGATCACCAGTTTGACAAATAACCATCCATCTTGTGCACTACTTACTACTTACCATGCACACACACACAACATACATGTGCATATTGCATAAACATGTGCACACCAAATCGATCTCATGTTTTTTCTCGCCAATCTGACAAATAACCTTTTATATCATGTCGTACACAGCAGTGTGTGTGTGTGGGACTGTGTGTGTGTGTGTGTGTGGGTGGGACTGTGTGTGTGTGTGTGTGTGTGTGTGTGTGTGTGTGTGTGTGTGTGTGTGTGTGTGTGTCTCTCTCTCTCTCTCTGTTGACATAACAGGAGGTGAAAGGCTAGAGTGAGGGGCTGCCACAGCCCTTACAGCTCTGCACATTTAAACATGACAAGCTTAGTAAAATAAAATCTCTGGTTTAAATTATTTAAATCTACCCTGTAGTTGATTCAGACATGCATGTACTGAGTCCCTCAGAGATATTATACAGTAATGTATTTAAAGCTGCAATCACTTTTACAAAATGAACGAGTATCATTTACTTTACTAAGCTGTTGCACTGCCTTAGTTGTTGCACATTAGTGCATGGGCACTGCACAGTAAAGTCCAGGGTCTTGGTTTGACTCTGGGACAGATAAAAAGGAAAGGAAAGATCTAGTTAATCCTATGGAGAAAATGAATTTATTTTCAGCTTCATCCAGCTGATCACTGCTGCTGCTGTGTCTTGCTCATAGACACTCGACACATAGACAGTGCTGAGAATCAAACCCAGGCGGCCTCTTTATTTCCCAGTTAATGTTACTGTGTGCATGTGCCCTTGAGCACTTGTGAGCTATTGTTTGCTTTGATCAAAGGAATAGAGCAGGTTCGTACACTATAGCTTCCTCCAATAAATTGTATTTAGGCATCCACTTGTGACATTTTGATCAAACTGCTGGACTAGATAAGCATGACATGACAAACAATCCAAAATAGAGCAATACAGGTCATCATGTGATCACCTGATAAGAAAACCGGTGTGTAACAATATAGATTAACAGAAATATACAAAATCAATAATCCAATTATATATGATAAATGCTCACTATATGATACAATTTAATTCATGACCAGCCTATGTATGGATTTGTGTACATATACACACTATACACGCTATACATATCATGGTCATCTCATATTGACAATATCTGTAAGAGGATACAGCAGCGTATGTACTCCCTACGCCGACTTATAGATCGTTTGGTGCTAGCAGTCAGATCTTGTCTCTTTTCTATACGTCTGTTGTTCAAACTGTGATGTTGTACTGTAGCACGGCCTGGTTTAACAGCCTATCAATGGTATATAAGAACAAACTGTATAGTCAAATTAAGATCTGCGCTAAAATTGTTGGTAGGGTCGTGTTACGTTCGTGTTACGTTCCTTTAAAGAAGCCCAGACTCTTCGCCCAGACTGGCGAAGAGTATCTCCTCTGACCCCTCACATGTTTTAAATGATGAATATCAACTGTTGCCCTCCATGAGGCGGTTTAGAGTCCATACATTTAAGAAAAACAGACTAAAGAACTCATTTGTACATCAGTCTGTCTTGCTTCTAAACCAAAATCGCTAAACCAGTGGATGTTCTCGTTCCTGATTGTTTCTGTGATTTTTGTCCTGTAATGCCTACCATTTTGTAATGTACGTCTATGTCTTGTCTGTTTCTTGAACGGTGACGTCATGGACGCAAAGCAAATTTCAGTGTAAGCTGACAATAAAGTTGTATCGTATCGTACATTGGGAGTTCATTGCCATTTTGTTAAACATGGCTGATGTGTTCCTTGTCACGAAGCAGAGAGAGTCACAGTGTCTTCTACAGAGAGATATATAATATCTCTCAACGTTTTGTTACATCAGTGCTGTTCATCTCTGCACAGTAACTTGACAGTGGGTGAGACATACCTTGAGCAGCTATTTCCAGTTGGTCGCTAAGAACAACCAGAGGCCCTGACCAGGTCTGCTTTTCACATAGACCTGCAACAGACCTATTATCAGTGACCTCATATATTAGCAGTGCACTATGCATGGGTGTGTTTTGTATAGACACATTGGTGTATGGTGTGCTTTGTGTGTTTGCATGTACACAGAGCTCAGCTTCTTAACCATCTATACAATGCTATACTGTGTGTGTGTGTGTGTGTGTGTGTGTGTGTGTGTGTGTGTGTGTGTGTGTGTGTGTGTGTGTGTGTGTGTGTGTGTGTGTGGGTGCGTGCGTGCGTGCGTACGTGCGTGCGTGTGAGCACGTGTGTGCATGGCTGCATGCATGTCTGTCTGTGTACATGTGTGGCTTAGTTAAGTGCGTGTGTGTGTGTGTGTGTGCTTGTCTGTCTTGGTGGGATGTGGCATGGTGTGGGGTGTGACAAGAAAAAAAGAACATGGAGGCCTGGTACTTTGCTGACAAAACATTGTGAGCCAACCATAATATGTAAAGAAATGTTTATGTTTGACACTAGGATTTCACCTTTCTACTTACAGTATATGGACGAAGGTGTGCTACTACAGGAAACTATGTTTCCATAACATTTGGAACTGCCGAACCTCAGCTAATGAAATACACCTATGTCTTAGTATTAAGAATATGTTTTTGGATCCTTTGAACAACACAAGTGGTTATTTAAACTTAAATGACCATGCTGGTGGTGTTGCACATTTATCCCTTTGACTTTCATTGAAGGTATACTTGACATTAATGACGACCATTTTCCATGACTTGTTTTATTTTTGAGGAAGCCAGACCATTAAAAATGTGCTATAAAAATCTACTTGCAGATCTACTTGCATCCAACACATAATTGCTGTTATATTTTGTCAAAGTTATGTTATTGTTGCATTTTAATTATAGGAAGATTAAGGGATTTTTCGAACCATTTAAATTTGCTTTGTGCCCCCCTCCCCTACACCCCAAAACAACTCAATAATAATAATGGTCGTGTTCGCAACTTGTGTTGTCTGTTGTTGTGCATTTGTACTGCATCCTCATGTTTGAGCTCATTATTAAATTGTATGTGAAATTTGCACATGAGACTCTGGTTTGTATGCATTAGTTATAGAGGTAAACCAAGATGACCAGATTGTGTGAGTGAATACATTTTGTAAATTAGGATGGCTGAATTTGTGCTTTTGTCCAGGGAACCACCAATGCTGTGGACTCACTGTAAGCAGTCTTTTGAGATAACATTGAGCCTCTCGATTTCACTGGGATGAGCAATACCACATCACAGGCAATAATGGCCAAGTGGTTAAGGCGAATACCATAAATTAGCTCTGATGCAGTTTAACAGCATTCTCGATGCTGATGGACCTTTGCTGCGTGTCACTCCCGAGTCTCTCCCCATAGAGCGTTGCAGTCCCGCCCGCTTTCATGACGACGAGCGTGGCCTGGAAGAGAATTTGCATTCATTTTTCCCATAGACGTTTCAGAAAGTATTTATTTAAAGAACTGTAAGCCAACTCGGATGGTGACAACTCATGACAATAAAACAC